>NC_092878.1:110750361-110922861 GCF_028372415.1 Notamacropus eugenii
ACACACACACACACACACACACACACACACACACACACACACACACAGCCTGTTGCTGTTGATTGATACAATTGTCTGCAACGTAAGCTCAGCTCCACAGTGGCATTATTTTCAAACAGCTCTATGAAGACGAGTGGTTGAAACTTATCCAGAGTCAGTTTAATTCTCCTGCATTCAGAAGCTATACCAAAGTAGTTCAAGGTGGAAGACTGGATAAGTAGGACAGAAAATCTTTGAGCTGCCTCAAAACCTCAAGCATGAGGGAACTAGACTTAGCTTCCAGAAGAGTCTTCAGTTTGACACACACACAACAATTGAAGCCCAGTGAGATGATGCGTTGTGAATAGCAGAAATCAATGACAGAAGCTACACCAGTAATTGTAAGTCCAAAGAAAGTTCTGCTGCCTCTTGCTGACCACTAAATGGGATCTTTCTTGTGATTCATTGCCACAGGTTGTTTCTTAGGGATGTAGTCAAGAATCTTCAGAGGTTCAAGATTGCTTGTAGGACAAAATATAAGTGCTTGAGTTTGGCCTCCTATGACTCCAACCTTTCTTTCCAGACTTATTTCATATTATAGTTATCACTTCCATATCATAACTTTTCCAATTATGGGTTCAATATATTGCAGGTTGGCATAAGAAATTAAATGAGAATTTTGAGGGAATTTTGTGGAAGCCATAGACAATACATGAACACCAGCAGATGACAGAGAAAAAAGTTCAGAAACTCAGAAAGGCATAAAATATACATATAGTATCATATAGTGTTGATATATTTTATCTTTTTAATGCCATAATAATTCATACTTCTATGGTATGAAGGGATGGCCAAAAAATTTTACACAGATTTTTAAGATCACAGGAATGCTACCCCTAACCCCCACCATGTGGAAAGAATAACTGTATTTCAGAGCATACATTCTATGTTCTCAGTAAACTGCACTGTTGTTTTATAAATTCAGCATTCACACTCCAGATCCCATAGCTTTGTACAAGTTGCCCCTTATTTCTGAAATGCTCTCGATCCTAACAATTCACTTAAAATACTTAACTTCCATCCAGAAGCTCAGATTCATCCTCCTATGGGAACACTTTAATGACTTTCCTATTTCTTAGTGGTTTCTCCCTTTTCAGATTGTCTCCTGTTTATTTACTAGTATAAAAGTCATATTGTCCTAGCAGCAAGAAAGCATTTTAAGGAAAGGAACTGTATTTCATTTGGTGTTTACACCCCCACTGTGTAGCATATTGTCTTGTATTGGTACTTAAGGAAGTCTTCTTGAATTAAAATGAATTTCCATGTACATCTAGTTTTGTTCTAATGTAAAAGTTGAAATAGCAGGTAAATAGCTGACAAAACATATCTATTTTAACACCCAAAACAAGCTGATTAGACGATGCTCTTTTACCAGAAGCCAAGGTGGGATAAATATATAGTGACAGTTAAAATACTTGATGAATTTCCAAGAATAAACATCCTGACACTCAAAAACCCTTATAATTCCTAAGTCAGCCTTTTCTACTAATCCTGAACTGGTGTATTTTGTAAAAGGGAACTGGCTTATTTTGTCTAACCTTCTTTCCCCTAACATCTATGGATATCATCTACATAGATTTGGTGTCAGAGAAGTTACATAAATATTTTCATAACTTCTTACAGAAAAAGATGGAGGTGCAGTTGGTGGCGATGAGATTGAACAGAACACATTTTTTCTTGGATCCTTTTTATATGCATGAACATGTCTGCAGGTTATTTGAAAAACCTTGGGGATTTGATCAACTTCTTGTGAGGCATTATATCCTGAACTTAAAACAGAATAATTAAACAAATAACCATCAAATAAGAAATCATCTATCTTGTAGCAGATAATGTGGGCTATGGCTGAAGTGATTAATTTTTATATTAAAAATTCAGATTACATAAACCAGTATATTTAAAAGTTTAGTAGACACAAAATGGCCAGTGCTATAATAAAGTCTTTCCATCAGCCACTAATACTCAAGCCTACTGGACATCTTCTGATCATCCAAATTTATCTTCCTTTGGAGAGGAGAAGGAAGGGGAGGGAGCGACAGACAGGAGAGGAGGAGCTGAACAAGTAATTGAAAGTTAAAAAGAGAAATTTTTCAACTCAATATAAGGAAGAACACCTCAATAATGGAGCTGTCTAAAATGTCATGATTGTCAATTGACTTAATTACTCTCACTGTGAGTGTCTAAAAGGTGGTATTAAACATTTGTCAGAAATATTGTAGAAGGGTTAAGAGAAATTTTTTAAAAAGTGTGAGTTAAAAGATTCCATCCCAGGATCTCAGTGATAAAGCAATGAAATAAAAATATTAGAGGAAAATATTGGAGAAGAAATCAGAACCATGGAAGAAAGAATTCGAATGGGAATTAATGGTTTGGCACAAGAGGTACAAAACCTTACTCAAACAACAATTTCCCTGAAAATTAGAATGGATCCAAAAGAGGAGAAAACTCCATGAGACAAGAAGAAACGTTAAAACCAAGTCAAAAGATTTTTAAAAAATAGAAGAAAACGTAAGGTATCTTAGAGCAAAAGCAACTGACCCCTACAAACAGGTTGAAGAGAAAAAAAGTTAAGAATCAATGGACTACTTGAATACCACAACTAAAATAGCCTAGATATTGTATTTCCAGAAATCTTAAAAGAAACTCTTCAGATTTCTGAGAAGCGGAGGATGAAGTGAAAATAGGAAGAATCAACCAGTAACCTTCTGTAAGAAATATCAAAATGTAAATTCCCAGGAATATTAGTTGTAGTCAAAACCAGAACTTCTAGGTCACACAACAATACTGCAAGCGTCCAGAAGGAAAGAATTCAAATACTGAGTAGCCACAGTCAAGACCATATACAATTTAACAGCTATCAGTATACAGAAGAAGAGATATTCCAGAAGGCAGAAGATACAGGATTTCAGGCAAGAATGTTTGACCTAGCAAAACTGAGTATAATCTTACAAAATGAGAAAAAATGGATTTTTATTAAAATAGAGGATTTTCAAGCATTTCTGGTTGAATAAAAATGCAATTAAAAACCAGAACTGCATAGCTACTTTTAAGCTGAAATACTCTTGTGTTTGAGCTAAGAGAAACATAAAAAAGGAAACATGAATAAAGTCATAAAATAGTAAATACAGATTAAATAGCTTAAAAGTAGAGGAATGATGCATTTCCTCTCTTAACATTATGATTAGAAAACATGTAGGGAGTTAAATTAGACACAAGGGCTGGAAATGACTCTGTTATGTCTTGATGATCTTAAAAGAAGTATGGAACTTTTTCTACAATAAGAACTTACGTATTAACCACAAAGTGGCAAAAGCGAGCAATTTTGAAAGAATCTGGACCTCTGCTCAACCTAATGACCAATCACAACTCTAGAAAAATCTCAAGAATCACCTCCTAATTGAAAGGTGAAGGATGAAAAGTGTAGAATGTGACAAATATTTGGACATGGCCAGTGTGGAAATATGTTTTCAAGAGATTTGTTTGGGATGATGAGAAGCCAGATTTATGCTGATTAAGAAAATAAATTTTATTTTTTTAAATTGAAAAAAAAAGAAATATTGTAGAAGACATTTGTGATCTATATAGAGAATAAACAATTGATGGACCTCTCTTTATTTTCCAGTTCTTTGCCAGCACAAAAAAACACACACATACACAACCTTTTCTTCTGTTTTGTATCTCTTCAGGATGTAAGTCTAGTAGTAGTATTTCTGAGTAAAAGTGTATGCATCATTCCTTTTGGTGTTATAGACCTCAATCCCTTTCCAGGATGACTATATGGATACTGGTTCATAAAGAATAGATGTATAGAGTTGATGAAAACCATCTGAGGTTAGTTGAGATAAGAGTTACACAGAGAGATTGCATAATGAACAACTGACAATTCTCAATTAATCAATCAATATTTATTAAGCACCTATTGTAGGCTAGGTCCTTTGTTAAGTGCTAGGTGTAGAAAAAGTAGCCAAAGACAGACCTTGCCTTCAAGGAGCTTACAATGCAAAGGGGAAGAAAATATGTAAACAAATATATATTTTTCACACACATATTATATATATATATATATATATATATATATATATATATATATATATATATATATATATATATATATATATAAGTTAGCTATATATAGGAGAGACAGAAATAAGTTAAAATGAAAAGGAACTAGAATTAAGAAGGGCTAGGAAAGACATCTTGAAAAAGATAGATTTTAGTTGGGATATAAAGGAAGGAAGCCAGAGAGAGAAGTTGGTGGAGTTAAAAAAAAAGAAAGAAAAAATTCCAAGAAATGGGATAGCTAGAGAAAATGACTGAAGCCAAGAGATAAAGTGTCTTATTTGCAAAACAGACGAGAGGCCAGTGTCACTGGATCAAGGAGTACATAACCAAAAATAAAGTGTAAGAAATCCCACAAGGAAGGAAGGGTTAGGTTATGAAGGTCTTTGTATGCCAATCAGAGGAATTTGTAGGGAGCCACTGGGACTTACTGAGTAAGAAAGTGACATGGTCACATACTTTAGAAAAAATTATTTTGGTGGCATTATGGAGGAAGGGTTGGAGTGAGGAAAGATCTGACATAACCAGATCCACTATCAGGATGTTCTAATAATTCAGGAAGGAGGTGATTAAGATCTGTACCAGAATGGTGGCAGTGTCAAAGGAGAGAAAGGGCTATCTATATTTATATACATATCTATATCTATATATCTATCTACATATATATATGTGTGTGTGTGTGTGTGTTGAGAAATGTTGCAAAGGTGTGATTGACAGGCCTTGGTAACAGCTTAGATATGGGAAGTGAGAGATAATGAAGAGTTGAGGATATCTTCAGTGTTACAAGCCTGAGCAACTGGGGTGATGGTATTGCTCTCTAGGAGAATGGTAGTGTTCTCAAGTAGAGGACAGCAGTTGTTACAATTCATTTGAAACACCAATGCCAAAGTTGACTCTGCTGAAGTTTTCCTGCCCATGATTTTGGTTTCAAAGCCCTTGTCTGAATTTGAATCTATTTAAGCTTTCTCTCAGGAACTTACTTCTCAAGCTTTTCTACTTGTACAATTGGTGGTGATTTGGGACATGAAAACCATTGTACTCATTGGGGAAATGCATGCCATTACTTTCTTGTTTTTCTTGTTGCCTTAATGGCTATTTCTCTCCTGACTGAACTTTTTATGATAGTGCTTTCTTCCTTTTCTAGATTTCTTACTGTGTTGAGCACCTGCATATCTAAGCCTGAACTGATGTCCAAACTTCTAGGTTTTTTGAACTAAGAAGATGCAAAATGACTAAAATAACTGAGGACAGTCCAATAGGAACCCAGTCCTCTGAACATGTAGAATCTTCTATCGTTTCCAGTAACCCATGAGTAAACCTTGGTTTTTCCCTTACAGCAATAAGCAATGCTGCAAATTGGAAGGGCCCTATCCACAATTCATTACACAGAAAGGAATTCTATGACTGTTTTCTGCCTTCACACTGTGTAGGAAAGATACATCCACATGTATGCATATATTTATGTGTATTTATGCATTTATGTATCTACATACATGTATATATGTGTATATATGTACACATATATGTATACATACACATATATAGTCTGTCTATCTAAAATCTTTAATTGGTTGCTAAACTAGAAATGACAGTGTATGCAAAAGTCTCCAAAGGAAACACTCATTTTCTCTTCCAGAGTGATAAGAAAAATGTATTGTATGCCTCTGAAGAGTGGGAGGGGCAGATGATTCAACTGCCTTTTTTTCCACACATAAGCTTGCATTTACTCCTATGAGTACATGGTGCTCCTATTTATTTGGTCTTTGCTATGCTTTTATCCCCTTCCCAGTAAGGGAATTTCAGAGACTCAATGACCTTATACTCTTTGAAAGATCAGAGCAGCCATTAGAGGTTTAGTGATGGGAGTCCATGGAAGAGAATGCTGTAGCCACCAAACCAAAATAAATACATTAACATTTGATGTCTCTTATGCTTTAAATTGGAGTTGGTGAGAAAGAACATGATGGACTGTATTTGTTCTTCTATTTAATTCAATATTATTCTGAAATACTATAAATCATATGAATGCAAGTGGGAAGTTAGTCTCAGGATATTTGAGGTTATTTCAATTTGAGGTCATTTCTTCCCAATTTAATGGATGAGAATCATGAACCAAAAAAGTGAAAAAAGCCCCAAATTCTAACTTGGATCAACAAAAAGCCAATGATATACCTTTGAGGAGAAAAGGTTAGCAAAAGAAATGAAAAAGGACTAAGCTTTAGTTTTAGAAAGGTTATTTAAACAACTGTCATACAAACTAAATCAGCAATTATTAGTGACAGCTCTGTGAAGTAAAAGAAGAGTATCAGACCAGTTTCCACTACACCAGCAATCACTTTTTTCTGACTTGTGATTCACCAGAATTGTGTCAGGGTAAGCTCCCACAGCAGTTTACCAGATTCAAAGTGTATTTGGACCCTTTATACCAAAAGCTGAGTCTCAACCATAAAGTTCATTCAAAGCACAATGGCTCTGTTTGTCATGCACTCAGAGACAGGGTGCAGCATTTCATGATATTTTACCAAGATATTGTAGCAAAAGACTCCATTAGAACTTTTTCAATAGAGCCAATGATTGAAAAAAAGATATTTCATTGAGACTACTCAGATTACCTAATAGCTTCACTCATTGAATGATTTCTAGCACTTCAGAAATCCTTTCAGGGACAAAGGGAATATTTTTAATTGCCAGAGGCTGAAGAATTCTCTGTCACATTGACCCATATCTGAAATATGTCAAGGTATCCATACGGTTTAAGAAAATGAGAGAGAAATCATGCAAAAATTATAAGATGTAACATCATTGCTATGAATGAATCTTGGAATAAACTTAAAGAAGTTTTCAAGAGATCTGAAAGATTTACTGAAATAAGCCATGTGACTACATTTTAAGTCACAGTTTTAAGTCTGTTTTGAAATTTCAAACAAATTGACATTGACATTTAATGGTAAAAGTGATGAGGCTCTTACATATACATACACACACATTCACATCCTCCCCCATGTGTGCGCATGACTGTGAGGTTATGACTGAAGAAATGGGCTTGAGTTATTTATTTCATTAGTTTGGGGAGCTGCCAGATGGAGATAGTTAAGTTTCCTTTTCCAATGAAGGTAGGTACCTTGGGCAGCTAGGTGGCACAATGGATAGAGGGTCAGGCCTACAGTAAGGGAGACTCATCTTGTTGAGTTCAAATATGGCCTCTGAATCTTAATAGTTTGTGTGATCCTGGGCAAGTCATTTCATCTCTGCCACAGTTTCTTCAACTGCAAAATGAAGAAAATAATAATGTGTACCTCCCAGGGATCTTGTAAAGATCAAGTGTAAAGTGCTTAGTTAGTGTTGCACGTGGCAAAGAGTAGGCACCATATAAATTCTAGTATTATCAATAAGTGCTTACTGCGTGCCTGGCATTTTGCTAAGTGGTGGGCATACAAAGAAAGGCAAAAGACAGAGTACGTTCTCCAAGAATTCTGAGTCTAATGAGGGAGCTCACAGGTTGATACCTTTTCTGCAGATTGCCCAGGGTGTCACAGGCATTATGTGTCAGATGTGGGACTTTAATTTAGATCTTCCTGAACCCATCACAGTCTTCTATCTAGTACATTGGGCTGCCTTTCAGTGTCAAAATATTTGACCATTTAATAGCATTTTAGACATTTAAGCACTTTATAATCACTGGCCACTGTCATTATTTACTTTGGAGTGCAATACTCTCTTTGCCCTTGATGTTGGTTTTCTATTCCATTTAAGTTATTTACATAGCATCTGGCACTGAAAAGAGAGAAAGCACTGATGTGTGATAGAAATTCATAACTGATGGGATTTGGTGGAATGACCTGTTCAAAATCAAAGGCAATCTTACTTAAATTGATTAACATCTATTGAATGCCAACAAAATTTTAAGCACTTCATTAAACTTAGGTTTGGCTGTAATTCTTCAGATTAGAAACTGCACACAAAATGATTAAATTCACTTTCTAAAAAAAAAATTGAGAAAATGTAAATGTCTTCATGGCATAGAATTCTAAGTTGCCCAGTATTGAAACTATGTGGACTCCAGGGGTTTTATATTCTATATTTTCCATAACAATGCCCTGGTTTGCCTATAGCAAATTATATTTAGGATAGGATAAAAGAAAATGTACAGTAAAACAATAGGATCACTGAATTTAGTATCTAAAAGCACCTTAGAGATCAATCAATTTGATACTTTCCTTTTAGAGATGAAATAACTTAAGTTCACACAGTAAACTGATGCGAAGTGATTTGGCCAAAATAGGCAAGAAATAGAAAAGCTTCAAACTGAGGCCAGAACATTGCATTCCAAATCTAATGCATAGAGAATAAGTGAGGATTACATGTGTAATGAGGCTCACCTCATTTAATAATAAAAATAATAATAAAGGCTTGGGAGGCCTGAATTCTAGCACTGGATCTAACATTCAGCAAACAAGACTTTGGATAAGATTTATTCATGTTTTTTAAATAATTCATCTGTCAAATAAAGTCCTGAAAGGTAGAAAGTCCTATCCCACCTACCTCTCATTATCATTTAGAGGATTTTAAAATAAAACTGCTATGGAAGTATGCCTGAAAAGTTAGAATAAAAAGTTATTAGAAACAATATGTTTATTATTAGAGTGGGTTATCTAAAGAGGCAAAATAGACCTAAAAAGAATCATGATACCTCCATTAGTACCTAGCCGACTATAAAACAAAAAGAAAAAAAAAAAAAACAACTTCCTAATCTCCTAACACCTTTTTTCTTATTATAAAACTAACATGAAAGGAAGAGGTAGCAAGATTACTCAGTGAATAGAGTGCTGGGCCTGGAGTAAGGAACACTGGAGTTCAAATCTGTCCTTGAACACTAGCTGTATGACCCTGAACCAGTCACTTAACCTACTTTTGCCTTAATCCAATGGAGAAGAAAGTAGCAAGCCACTGAAATATCTTTTTTTTTTTAATTTTCTACTCTTTTTGTGTTAATTTAATTTAATTTATTTTCAGTGTTTTGCAATCACTACCATATAACTTAGATTTTCCCCCCTCCCTCTCTGCTACCTTCCCCTTCTCTCCCTGAGACAGCATACAATTTTAGATAGATTCTACACATATATTCCTATTAAATACATTTTCACTATAGTCATGCTGTGTAGAAGAATTAAAATGAATGGGACAAATCATATAACAGACCAAAACATAATACACATACACAAATAATGAACTGCTACATTCTAAGATTGAATTCCATAGTTCTTTCGCTGGATGTGGAAGGTATTTTCCCTTAAAAGATCATTGGGAATTTTTTTTTTAAGTCCTTACATTGCAATGAAGTTCCAAGTCTACCAGAAAAAAAAAAAAAAAACACTCTTGCACACTTTAGTCATGGCTGTGCGTAAAGTTCTCCTGGGACTGCTCCTTTCCCTCAGCATCAGATCATCTAAGACTTTTCAGGCTTCTCTGAGGTCATCCTGTTCATCATTTCTTATAGGGCAATAGTATTCCATTACATTTATACACTAATAATTTATTCAGTCCTTCCCCAGCTGATGGGTATTCTCTTGATTTCCACTTTTTGGCCACCACAAAGAGAATTGCTATAAATATTTATGTACATGTGGGACCCTTTCCCATTTTTAGGATCTCTTGGGAATACAGTCCTAGAAGCGCTATTGATGGGTCAAAGGGTATGCATATTTTTGTAGCCCTTTGGGAAGAGTTCCAAATTGCTCTCCAGAATGATAGAATCAGCTCCCAGCTCCACCAACAATGAATTAGTGTTCCAAATCCCCCACCTCCTCTCCAACATTTACCATCTTCCTGTTCTGTCATGTTTGCCAATCTGATAGGAGCGATGTGGTACCTCAGAGTTGTTTTGATTTGTATCTCTCTAATCAATAGTGATTTAGAGCATTTTTTCATATGACAATAGATATCTTTAATTTCTTTCTCTGAAAACTGCCTGTTCATATATTTTGCCCACTTATCAATTGGGGAATGACTTGTATTTTTGTACATTTGCCTCAGTTCTCTATATATTTTAGAAATGAGGACTTTATCAGAGACACTACCTGCAAAAATTATTTCCCAAATTTCTGCATCCCTCTGAATCTTGGTTTCATTGGTTTTGGTGGTACAAAAATTTTTCAACTTCATGTAATCAAAATTATCTGTCTTCCACTCATAATGCTCACTATCTCTTCTTCAGGTAAAAATTCTTCCCTTCTCCATAAATCTGATAGATATACTATTCCTTGATCCACCAATTTGTCCATAGTATCAATCTTTATACCTAGATCATGTACCCATTTGGACTTTATTCTTGTGTATGGTGTCAAGTATTGGTCTATGCCTAGTTTCCACCACACTGTTATCCAGTATTCCCAGCAAATTTTGTTTAGCAGTGAGTTCTTATCCCAGAATCTGGGGTCCTTGATTTTATCAAACAGTAGATTGCTATATTCACTGCCTACTATATCTTGAATACCTAACATGTTCCACTTGTCTACCCTTCTATTTCTTAGCCAGTGCCAAGTGGTTTTGATAATTGCTGCTTTATAATACAATTTGAGATCCAGTAGCACTAGGGCACCTTCCCTATCATTTCTTTTCATTAGTTCCCTTGATTTTCTGGACCTTTTGTTCTTTCAGATGATTTTTTTCAGATGCAGAAAATATTTATGTGATATTTTGATTGGTATGACACTAAATAAGTAAATTAATTTAGGCAGAATTGTCGTTTTCATTTATATTGACTCAACCTACCCAGGAGTTACCAATGTATTTCCACTTACTTAGATCTGACTTTATTTGTATGAAAAGTGTCTTGTAATTGTGTTCATATAGTCCCTGGGTTTGTTTGACAGGTAAACTCCCAAATATTTTATAGTGTCTATCATAGCTTTAAATGGGATTTCTCTTTCTATCTCTTGCTGTTGTTCTTTGTTACTAATATAGAGAAATGCAGAAGATTTGTGTGGGTTTATTTTGTAACCTGCAACTTCCCCAAAGTTGTTTATTATTTCAGGTAGTTTTTTACTTGAATCTCTGGGATTCTCATATCATCTGCAAAGAGTGATAACTTAGTTTCCTCCTTGCCTATTCTAATTCCTTCAATTTATTTATCTTGTCCAATTGCTACAGCTAATATTTCTAGGATCATATTGAATAATAGTGATAATGGACATCTTTGTCTCACCTCAGCTCTTATTGGAAATGCACCTAGTTTATCTCCATTGCATATAATGCTTGCTGAAGGTTTTAGGTAGATACTCCTTATTGTTTTATGGAAAGTGCCCTTTATTCCTATGCTCTCCAATGTTTTTAATAGGAATAGGTGTTGTATTTTGTCAAAAGCTTTTCTTGCATCTATTGAGATAATCATGTAGTTTCTGTTAGTTATGTTGTTGATATGATTGCTTTTCCTAACAGTTTTCCTGATATTCAACCAGCCCTGCATTCCTGGTATGAATCCTATGTGACCATAATGCATTATTCTTTTGATAAGCTACTGTATTCTTCTTGCTAAAATCTTATTTAAAGTTTCTGCATCTGTATTCATTAGAGATAGTTGTCTATAATTTTCTTTTTCTGTTTTGTCTCTTCCTGGTTTAGGTATCAAAACTATATTTGTATCACAGAAAGAATTTGGGAGGACTTCTTCTTCCCCAATTTTCCCAAATAGTCTATACAATATTGGATTAACTGTTCTTTAAATGTTTGATAGAATTCACTTGTAGATTCATCCAGGTCTGGAGATATTTTCCTAGGGAGTTCATTTGGCTTGTTCAATTTCTTTTTCTGAGATGGGGTATTACAGTATTCAACTTACTCTTCTGTTGATATGGGCAATTTGTACTTTTTAAAATACTCATCCATTTCATTTTGATTTTCGAATTTATGGGCATAAAGTTGAGCAAAGGAATGTCTAATTATAGTTTCAATTTCCTCCTCATTGGAGGTGAGTTCAGCCCTTTGATTTTTGATATTGGTAATTTGGCTTGCTTCTTTCTTTTTTTTTAAATCAAATTGACCACAGGTTTATCGATTTTATTAGTTTTATTTATTAGTTCAATAGTTTTCTTAATTTCAGTTTTATTAATCCCTATTTTGGTTTTCATTATTTCTCATTTGGTATTTACTTGGACATTTTCAATTTGTTCTTTTTCTATCTTTTTCAGCTGCATGCCCAAGTCATTGTTCTCCTTTTTCTCTATTATATTCATGTAGGCAATCAAAAATATACAACTTCCCTAACAACTGCTTTTGCAGTATACCACAAGATTTGGTAATTTGTCTGATTGTTGTCATTCTCTTGAATGAAGCTGATGATTGCTTCGATGATTTGTTGTTTAACTCACTCCTTCTTTAGGATTAGATTATTTAGTTTCGATTAATTTTTGGTTTATCTTCTGCAACCTTTTATTACATATAATTTTTGTTGCATTATGATCTGAGAAGGATGCATTGACTATCTCTGCATTTCTGCGCTGGATTGTGAGCTTTTTATGCCCTAGAACATGGTCAATTTTTGTATATGTTCCATATAGTGCTGAGGAAAAGGTATATTCCTTTCTATCCTCATTCAATTTTCTCCAGAGATCTATCATATCTACCTTATCTAGAGTTTCATTCAACTCCTTAACTTCTTTCTTGTTTATTTTAAGGTTATATTTATTAAGTTCACAAAGAGGGAGGTTGAGGTCTCCCACTAGTATAGCTTCGCTCTCTATTTCTTCCTGCAACTCCCCCAACATCTCCTCTAAGAATCTGGATGTTATACCACTTGGAGCATGAACGTTTAGTAATGATATTGCTTCATTGTCTATGGTGCCTTTTAAGAGGATATTGTTTCCTTCCTTGTCTCTTTTGATTAGATCTATTTCTGCTTTTGCTTTCTCTGAGATTAGGATTGCTATCCCTGCTTTTCTTACATCAACTGAAACACAATATATTCTGCTCCAACCTTTTACTTTACCCTGTGTATAAACCCCAGTTTCAAATGTGTTTCTTGTAAACCACATATTGCGGGATCATGGCTTTTAATCCATTCTGCTATCTTTCGCTATTTTATGGGAGAGTTCATTCCATTCACATTCACAGTTATGATTACAATCTGTGCTTTGACCTCCATCCTCTTTCCCACCTTTCGTGCTTTTAGTTCTCCTGTCTGCCTTCCTCTCCTCAATAGAGTTTACACTTTTGACCACCAGCCCCTGCAGTCTTCCCTTCTTTCTTTCAGCCCCCCTCCCTTTTACTCTGCTTTACCCTTACTATTTCTTCCCTCCCTTTTAGCTTCCCCTCTCCTTTTTCCCCCTTCACCTCCTACTGCCTATAGAGCTAGTTAGATTTATATAATTAATTAAGTTTATTGTTCCTTCCCTGAACCAAATCTGATGAGAATACCTCTCAAGCAATGCTCATCTCCCTCCCCTCTTTCCCTCTACTATAATGTAATTTTGTACTTCTTCCTTTGATGTAATTTACCTTTTTCTGCTTCCTCCTTTTCCCTTCACATGCTTGAATCACATTTTTATCATCACATCATTTACTTTGTACCTGTTTCTTAAATCTATGCTTATCCCTTTTATATTTCATAATAGATGTACAATTCTCAAGATGAACAGGCATTATCTCCCCTTATAAGGAGGTAAACAGTTTGCCCATATTGAGTAACAAGTGTTTCTTTTCCCCTGTTTGCCTTTTTATTCCTCTTTTGAGACCTGCCATTGAAGCTTGAATTTTCTTTTGACTTTTGACCTTTTTGTCAGGAAGTTCTGGAAATCTCTTATTTCATTGAATATCCTTCTCCTTGCTTGAAATGTTATGCTGAACTTTGTAGAGTACTTGATCCATGGTTGTGGTGACAGCTCCTTTGCCTTATGCCAACCAGAACATTTCATATTTGATTCTAGAGGCAATAGGGAGTCACTGGAGTTCATTGAGTAGAAGAGTGACAATATTCGACCTGTGCTTTATTAAAATCATTTTAGTGGCTGAATGAGTAATAGATTGAAGTGGGAAGAGTCTCATTGTACAGAGAAAGGAAATAGCCTTGAGGCTATTTGCATAGGCAACACAGCCCACTTATGGGTTGACCTAATTGTCAGAGAATTTTTCAACAAATCAAATTGCTTTCCAGATAGAACTTGTTTTTGCAATCACTCTTACCGTTTTGTCACACAATCCTTCGACCATAGCCTTACCTCTATCCACCCTCCATTCCCCTATTAAGCATTTTTACGTATTCTTCCTTAAAGGAATATAGTTACATGTAAGTAGTCTTGGGTTAAATTTCCTAATAGAGGATAAAATCTTGGTCATTCCTGCCTTAGTTATTTCTTTTCTTTTTTTATTTATTTAACTTTTAACATTTATTTTCACAAAGTTTTGGGTTACAAATTTTCTCCCCTTTTATCCCCTCCCCCCCCCCAAACCCAAGCATTCTAATTGTCCCTGTGACCAATCTGTTCTCTCTTCTATCCTCCCTCTCTGCCCTTGTCTCCGTCTTCTCTTTTGTCCCGTAGGGCCAGATAGCTTTCTTGGCCCCTTAACCTGTATTTCTTATTTCCTAGTGGTAAGAACATTACAGCTGATCCTAACACTTAGAGTTCCAACTTCTTTAGCTCCCTCCCTCTCCACCCCTTCCCTTTGGAGGACAAGCAATTCAATATAGGCCAAATCTGTGTAGTTTTGCAAATGATTTTCATACTAGTTGTGTTGTACAGGATTAACTATATTTCCCTCCATCCTATCCTGTCCCCCATTACTTCTATTCTCTTATGATCCTTTCCCACCCCATGAGTGTCGACCTCGGATTACATTCTCCTCCCCATGCCCTCCCCTCTATCCTCCCCCCCACCCTGCTTGTGCCCTTGTCCCCCACTCTCCTGTATTGTGAGATAGATTTTCCTATCAAAATGAGTGTACATTTTGTTCTTTCCTTTAGTGGAATGTGATGAGAGTAGACCTCATGATTTTCTCTCGCCTCCCCTCTTTATCCCTCCACTAATAAGTCTTTGCTTGCCTCTTTTATGAGAGATAATTTGCCCCATTCAATTTCTCCCTTTCTCCTCCCAATATTTCTCTCTCACTGCTTGATTTCATTTTTTTTTAAGATATGATCCCATCCTCTTCAATTCACTCTGTGCACTTTGTCTCTATGTATGTGTGAGTGTGTGCATGTGTGTGTGTGTACTCCCACCCAGTACCCAGATACTGAAATGTTTCAAGAGTTACAAATATTGTCTTTCCATGTAAGAATGTAAACAGTTCAACTTTAGTAAGTCCCTTATGACTTCTCTTTGCTGTTCACCTTTTCATGCTTCTCTTCATTCTTGTGTTTGAAAGTCAAATTTTCTTTACAGCTCTGGTCTTTTCATCAAGAAAACCTGAAAATCCTCCATTTCATTGAAAGACCATTTTTTCTCATGAAGTATTATACTCAGTTTTGCTGGGTAGGTGATTCTTGGTTTTAGTCCTAGTTCCTTTGACTTCTGGAATATCCTATTCCATTCCCTTTGATCCCTTAATGTAGAGGGTGCTAGATCTTGTGTTATCCTGACTGTATTTGCACGATACTTGAATTGTTTCTTTCTATCTGCTTGCAATATTTTCTCTTTGACCTGGGAATTCTGGAATTTGGCCACAATGTTCCTAGGAGTTTCTCTTTTTGGATCTCTTTCATGTGGTGTTCTGTGGATTCCTTGAATATTTATTTTGCCCTCTGGTTCTAGAATCTCAGGGCAGTTTTCCTTGATAATTTCATGGAAGATGATGTCTAGGCTCTTCTTTTGATCATGGTTTTCAGGTAGTGCCAGAATTTTTACATTGTCTCTCCTGATTCTATTTTCCAGGTCAGTTGTTTTTCCAATAAGGTATTTCACATTTTCTTCCATTTTTCCATTCTTCTCTCTTTGTTCTGTGATATCTGTCTTTCTCATAAAGTCCTTAGCATCCATCTGTGCCATTCTAGTTTTGAAAGAACTATTTTCTTCAGGGAGCTTTTGAATCTCCTTTTCCATTTGGCTAATTCTGCTTTTGAAAGCATTCTTCTCCTCATTGGCTTTTTGAACCTCTTTTGCCAATTGAGTTAGGCTAGTTTTCAAGGTGTTAATTTCTTCAACATTTTTTTGGTTCTCCTTTAGCAGGGAGCTGATCTGCTTTTCATGCTTCTCTTTCATCCCTCTCATTTCTCTTCCCAGTTTTTCTTCCACCTCTCTAACTTGATTTTCAAAATTCTTTTTGATCTCTTCCATGGCCTGAGCCCACTGCATGGGCTGGGACACAGAATCCTTGATTTCTGTGTCTTTGCCTGATGATAAGCATTGTTCTTCCTCATCAGAAAGGAAGGGAGGAAATGTCTGTTCTCCAAGAAAGTAGCCATCAATAGTTTTATTTCTTTTCCCTTTTCTGGGCATTCTCCCCAGCCAGTGACTTGACCTCTGAATATTCTCCTCACACCCACCTCGCCTCCTGGTCCTCCCAGCCAGTGTTTAGGGACTGGGATTCAAATGCTGCTTCCCGCCTTAGGGCTTTTGGCGGGGGCAGGGCTGCTATTCAGTGTGAGAATTAAGTTCAGATGGTCAGGTCGGGGCAGGGCCACCTCTCAGGCTCAGTTCCCTCAGGGGTTTATGTACAGACCTTCCACAATGGATCCAGGCTCCCGCCTGCTTGGGGAGCCCCTGTCTGCAACCGCCTCTCAGCTTCTATCTCCCGGGGGAGCCCAAGCCATGGGGGCACCCCACTCCCCTCTCGACCCGCCAAAGAGACTCTCTCACCGACCCCCGTCACCTGTGGGTGGAGGGACTTGTGCTGCCACTGGAGATCCCGTCCCTGAAGCCTGCTCAGATCTGTACCTCTCGGATCCGCGGCCACCGCAGGTCTGGGCTGGGCTCCGCGTCTGCAGCTCGAGGGACCTTTTGCGAGAGGTTTGCAGGTCCCTCTGTGGGTGGAGAGACCCGCGTGGCCACTGGAGATCCCGTCCCCCTAGCCCGCTCGGATCTTTTCCTCACGGTGTCGCGGCCGCTGCAGCGCTGCACTCAGCTCCCAGTCCCGGCGCCCAGTCCACAGCGCGAAGGACCCCCCGCGAGAGGATTGCAGGTCTCTCCAGAACAGAAATCTCCCTCGCTCCAATATTCCGTGGCCTCTGGGTGCAGAATTCACCATGAGTTTATCCCCTCTAGCCGTTCTGTGGGTTGTGGGTTCAGAGCTATGTGTATGTGCGTCTTTCTACTCCGCCATCTTGGCTCCCCCTCCTGCCTTAGTTATTTCTGTGGCTTGAAAGCATCCAGAGAAGGAAGATCAAGATGCATAAGGAACTGAAAATTATCCTATATGTAGAGCAATTGAAGGAGTCAAGGATTCTCAACATAGAAAATAGAAGTATATGGAAAAATAATAGAACTCTCCTTAAGTATATGAGGTACTGTGAAACAGAACAGAAATTAGCCTCATTTTTCTTGACCCCAAATGAGAAATAAGAGTAATAGGTGCAAGTTATCAAAAGACATATTTAAACTTTTTTCTCAGGAACACAAAGTAAATATTTCAAAAACTGGATGAACTGTCTCTGGAAGCAAAACATTTATGTTCCCTCAAATTCTTCCATAAAAAGCCCAGATGATTAATCTATTGTATATTTCTAAAAAAAAATCTTCTATCTGCATTGGAGTACACTGTCTCTGAGGATTCTTAAAATTATACACCATGATTCTGAGATCAATGCTCAGTTTCAGACATGTTTATTTTGATTTCAGAGTTCATATAAAACCACTTAAATATTGATTGAAATAGAGAGGACAACTGTTGACTTTCTTCATATAAATTATTAATTGGCTATCTTGTTTAGATTTCTGTAAAGCTCATAGTTACTAGATGGTTATTAACCCCCACTTGGATGTCTACTCTCTTGACATGGACAATTAACACCATTTCAATTTTTCACGTTTCATGTAATATTAGAAAGATAAAATAATGTCAACTGAAGAGACAGAATATTGTCTTTAGATATTTATAAACAGAAAGCCATTTAAGCTAAGGAACACTTTCACATAAATTTTCATGTAATAAATATCTGATGCAGGAGTATAGCATGAAGGTGAAATGATTTGTATTAGAGATATATGTAGTCAGAGCAAGGGGAAAATTAAATACTGAATGTAAGCTTTATAGTCAGGTGACCAAACATAGTGAATATTTCCCCAGGACATAAATGAATTATTTGAAAATTTGATGAGCAAAATCAATGCTTTTATACTTTTTTCCAGTCTAAAATATATCTACTGATTTCGTAGAATGTGGACAAATTGGCAGCTAGTGGAAGCTAGCGGAGAGTGTGGGGCTTGGATTCAGTAAGACTAACCTTTCAGAATTCAAATCCAGACTCACACACTTAGTAGCTCTGTTATCCTGGCCAAGGCACTCAACTCTGTTTACCTCAGTTTTCTCTAGAACTAGAACTAGAGAAGGAAATGGCAAATTACTCCAGTATCTTTGCCAAGAAAACCTCAAATGAGGCAAGGAAGTCTGACATGACTGAAAAATGATTCAACAACAATATGAACATAAAAGAGAGAATAGGAAAGAAGTAAAGAGAAAATGGGGACAAAGTTCCCAATTTTCAATTGTAGGTTCTTTTCATTATTAAAACAGCTTCACTGTTTATAAAAAGAATACATGTGAAAAGTTGTTGATCATTTTTAAGGTAGTTGTTAAGGCACAGAGGTATCATCTTGAAGGGATTCAGTATGACACTATTGTCCACAATGAACAGAAGAACCTGTGGTATTTCTTGGTCATAAGACTAACAATACAAGTTTAAACACTTTTGCCAATCCTCGTGACTTCTCATACTTCTCCTAAACATGAGTTATGGGCAATTTTAGTTGTTTTCATAGACTAAACTTCAAAAAGCCTAAAAAAATGAAAAATGAACTAACAACAGACAAAGTTAATACCTAACCCTTAGCATGTTCATTCAGCACTCTCACAATATTTCAGCTGCAGGGCTGTACAAGCCCACCTACTGTCATGGATTAGTACTCTTGGATTAGTACTCTGCTTAACCATTCCTCCGTATGTTAAGAAAATTAAAAAAAAAAAGTCAATCATTTGCTCTAGCTAGGATCCAAGCATTCTGGGCTACAGCAGAGATTATCCATAGAACTGAAGAACAGTGGGAGCTGGGATAGGATGTCAATGCATGTGGTACTACATCTAGTTGGGATATACTCTGTCTTTCTGATTTGAATTGAGGCATTGTGAGGGCAAGCAAAGTAGGATCTTTTGCTGTTTTTGCTTATACACAGAAGAATAATGGCTCTGAATAATGTTATTAAGGGGGAGCTTTCCCACCTATTGCTGGTCCTGGGAAGATTTGCATGAAGTCACACACTATTTATTAATGAGGCACTGGTTCTCAAGAGATGTGATGCCCTCTGGCTCTAAAAAGTGTGTTAAGACTCTGAGGTTTAATTTTCCTTTGAGGCTTAGCTTTTGGAAAAAGGTTTGAGTGCCAGATGAGAATCTGGGAAGCCACTAAGCAACCCCCTTGCTTTGAAAACCCAGGTGTTCATGCTTTCCTCTCTGGCAACTATGATCAGGCAATTGGACCATTCAGTTCATTTGTGATATATGTATTGATTATGGTCAGACAGAGGAAGCCATGTCTGTTGATTTTTTATTTCTCTATATTTTCTCTGAAGTTCAGGGAGGTGATTTTTTCCACTGAAATAACTGAATGATATATGTGCTTGATTAAAGTGATTGTTAACACCTCAAAAGTTGCCTTTCCTTTTAGAGAAGGAGGTCAAAGAACCCATGGTAGCAGGTATCCCTGTGTATGTTGGGGTGCTTATTGATACAAGCATAGACTAAGACTGGTTAAATTTGAATTGTTCATATTGAGGAGTTGAGAAAACTGTGAGGTCCGGATCCATAGGAGTAATCTTTATTAAAGGAGAAAAAGTCAAAAAGTGATAGGGAAGTAAGGCAAAAATTAATGAAATTACCAAAAATATAAGAAGAAAGAAAAATTCATTTTAAGACCTTAGGAATAAGTAAAAACTAATAAGAAAAAATATTAATAACAGAAACAATATGACTCCCAGATCAGCTAAGCAAATAAACAATGACATGACAAAGGAAAATCAATAAACATGTAATAAGTCAGAGGACCCTGTGGATGGAGATATATATATATGTGTGTGTGTGTGTGTGTGTGTGTGTGTGTGTGTGTGTGTGTGTGTGTGTGTATCATGAATAATATGGAACCACAGTAAGATGTTCATGAATGACTTAAAAGAGAATTTGGAATTTGAAGGCTGAATTTATGTCATAGGCAACATTAATAATTTGAAAATCGTACAAGGGAAAAGCTAAACAAAATAAAGCAAAATTTAAATCTACAGTGGTAAACCTCATCAAAGAAACAAAAGAGAGGACAACTGACTGGAATGCAAATACAAGGAAATGAAGGACAATATGGAAGGAGAGGAGCAAAAAAGCAACAATGTTAAATGAAAGCACAATCTCTAAAAAGAAAAAAAAATATATTGATCACAAAAGACAGGACATATAAAGATAAATCAAAGATTACAGGTTTCCTGGAAAAGCATGACAAATAGAAAAACCCTAGAAAATATAATTTAGGAAAAAATATAGAACTTGAACAAAGAAATCAGTATGCCAATAGAAAGATTTCTCAAATTGCCTCAGAAAATAGTCCTGTGCCACAAATTCTAAGACACATAGTGGTTTAATTTGACTCTCCCAAAGGACATCAACAAATTCTGCAAGTGATAAGGAGAAAGATCTTCAAATATGAAGAAAAGGTATATCAAATTAACATAGACTACTCTGCCACCACCAGAATGCATAGGAAGACTTGGAATTAAGTGGTCAGAAGAGTAAGGGAACTCATGATGAAACCCAACATGGCATATTCTGCAAACCTGAGTGTAACTATTAAGGGGAAAAAAATTGATGGTCAAATTGAAAGAAGTATTCAGATAGTACTACAAAGAGAAAAAAGAGATCTGAACAAACTATTCACTTCTCAAATACCATGGAAATAGAAATGCAAGAGCATCAAATAAATTCAACAACCAAAGAGAGCAAAAATGAAGAAAATATAAATTGTATTAAGAGATTTGTGTCTACATACATAAGGACACTAAGGTAAACAGAAATCAAATAGAAGGAATAATGATGGAAAAAACAGATGTGAAACATCATTGACTAAAACTCACAAACAGAGTTTGTTTGTTTTTTGTAGGATAAGAAGGTACAGAATAAGGATAAATAGGGGGAAAGAATAGAGGAATATCTGATGAACCTTAATCAAGTAAAAGTTTAGCAACCATGAGCAAACAATTCCTGTAACATTCTCAGTAAGAAAAGGAATCAAACAGAATGAGTGAGGAAGGAAAGGGAACAACTAACTGGGTGGGGGAGAGAAGAAAAATGTGATTTCAGTGGTGGGAAAAGGATCCCAATGAAGAATACTTCCATAGAGGAAGAGAAATATTCTATGAATGGAGGTGGAGGACCTTATAAAGAATGTAATCTGTAGGTATTTGATGCTTACAAAGACCACTCATCTTGTCTCAGAATGGGAATCAGAGAACAACTGCCATTCAAAAGAATCAGAAAGAATGGGAAAAAGAATGAAATTTTATGACAGCTGGGGGGTGGATTTGGTCATGGGTACCCAAAGTGTAGTAATGAAATGTAGATTCAAGGACAAAAGAAAGTTTCTACAATCGAACAATAATTCTATGCTTTCTATCATTGGTAGAAATTATTATTTCTGAGTAAAGCAAACAGGAACACAGTTAGGAGAAAGATCTACATGTTAATAACATAGAAGCTGTTTGAGATAACTCAACATACATATCTTATATTTTAATTTCATAGGACAGACTCTTTTCTAAGAAAATAAATGCTGAATTAATCAGTATACAGGCCTTAGCACAAAAGAATTAAAATCGAGAAAAAATAAAAAGGAAAGATAAGCAAGAAGATGAGGGACTTTTTAAAAAATAAAATAGAGCAAAATTTAAAAAAAAATATTTTGAAAAAATAAGTTCAAGTAAAGGACAGGATAAGGAACCTTACCTCATAAAGAATTGCATATCTAGAAAAAAAAAGAAAGGAAAATAATAAATAAAGCAAAATTTCAAAACTAAGGAAAATGTAACAAATTAGGTTATGTGTAGAGGCTAAGCAGAAGTGAGTTGGTGGGAATAAGGCTGACTTCAAAGAGACTGAATTGGAAATACAAAACACCACAATCTGTTGCTTATAAGTAACAAACTTAAAAAACAAAAACATTCCCTAAATAAAAATGAGAGTTCAGAAAAAAAAGAGAAAATAAGACAACTATGTATTGAATGTATAAAAAAGAGTTACAGAAAAAGAGAAACTACATTATAGTGTAAAGAACAATAGAAAACAAAAATATCAATATTAAAATTATATGCTACAAATGCTTAGCATCTTACTTCATAAAGAAAAAAACTCTAAAACACAGGAAGATAGAGGAAATGTTAAAACAGTGGTAGGAGATTTCAATGTCCCTCTTTCAGATTTCAACACATCTAATAGAAAAATAAAAGAGAAAAGGAAAATAAAGACTTGAAAAAAATTCTGAAGAAAGCAAAACTAAAAATACTTATGACATCTTCTATATGGGACTGGTACAATTATAAATATTTATCAGCACCACATGGATGTATTGGAAAAACTTACCACCTATTTGAGAAGAAAAAGTGTAAACAAATGAAAAATCATAGAATATATCTATATATCTCTCTATACATACATACATATACACACAGACATAAATACCTAGAGGTTTGAACATATATTTATGTAGATAAACACACATATAAATATATATATACACATATGTATGTGTACATATGCATATATAAATAAATATCCTTTACATACCACAAAACAAAAAACAGTAATCAGTTCAGAAGAACAAACAAAAGACAGACATAAAATAGAGACAATGATGAAATATTAAGTAATGAATGGGTTTAAGAAGAAATCAAAGAAATGATGAATAATATGTAAAAAAAAGTTATAGTGATGGGAAAAAAAGCATGCTGAACTTTCTGGGAATCAGGTATAAGGATCATCTGCAGAAATATATCCACACAAATATGAATAAAGAGATAGACAGAGACGAACAGAGACAAAGAAAATGACAGAGACTCATAGAGATACAGACACAGAGAGAGACAAAGAGGATTTTTTTTCTTTTTTTTTTCCATTTTTTTTTATTTTGTAATGTTTAACAATCACTGCCATACAATTGCGATTTTATCCCTCCCCACCTACTCCCCTCTACCCCCCTCCCTCCCCACGACTGCATACAATTCTGTATAGATTCTACATATACTTTCCTATTGAGTATATTTTCACTATAGTCATGCTATGTAGTCAGACTAAGATAAATGAAAGAAATCGTATAACAAATCAGAACATGATACACAAACACATACACATACACAAACATGATCTGCTACAATATGTGAGTGACTTCCATATTTCTCTCTCTGAGTGTGGCAGGCATTTTGCCTTGAGATCCTCCATTGGGATTTCTTTTTTTTTTTTTTTGGTAAGAAGTTCTTGTGTTATTACAAAAATCTAAGTCTACCAGAAAAAACTCTCACACGCTGTGGTTGTTGCTGTGCATAAAGTTCTCCTGGTTCTGCTCCTTTCACTCAGCATCAGGTCATATAAGTCCTTCCAGGCCTCTCTGAAGTCTTCTTGTTCATCATTTCTTATGGCACAATAGTACTCCATTACATTCATATACCATAATTTATTCAGCCATTCCCCAATTGATGGACATCCCCTTGACTTCCAGTTTTTGGCAACTACATAGAGTGCTGCTATAAATATTTTTGTACATGTGGGACCCTTTCCCATTTTTATGATCTCTTGGGGATATAGTCCTAGTAGCGATATTGCTGGGTCAAAGGGTATGCACATTTTTGTAGCCCTTTGGGCATAGTTCCAAATTGCTCTCCAGAATGGTTGGATGTGCTCGCAGCTCCACCAACAATGAATTATTGTTCCAACTTTCCCACATCCTCTCCAGCATTTATCATTTTCTTGTTCTGTCATGTTTGCCAATCTTATAGGTGTGATGTGGTACCTCAGAGTTGTTTTGATTTGCATCTCTCTAACCAATAGTGATTTAGAGCATTTTTTCATATGATTATAGATAGCTTTAATTTCTTCCTCTGAAAATTGCCTGTTCATATCCTTTGACCATTTATCAATTGGGGAATGACTTGTATGATTATACATTTGGATCAGTTCTCTATAAATTCTAGAAATGAGGCCTTTATCCCCGAGCTTAGCTGTAAAAATTCTTTCCCAATCTACTACATCCCTCCGGATTTTGGTTGCATTGGGTTTGGTTGTGCAAAAACTTCTAAGTTTAATGTAATCAAAGTTATCCATTTTGCATTTCATAATGCATTCTATCTCTCCTTTAGTAAAGAATTCTTCCCTTCTCCATAGATCTGATAAATACACTATTCCTTGCTTCTCCAGTTTATTCATGGTATCAATCTTTATACCTAAATCATGTACCCATTTGGACTTTATTCTTGTGTACAGTGTCAGGTATGGGTCTATGCCTAATTTCCGCCACACTGTTATCCAGTTTTCCCAGCAATTTTTGTCAAACAATGAGTTCTTATCCCAGAAGCTGGGGTCCTTGGGTTTATCAAACAGAAGGTTGCTATATTCCTTGCCTACTGCATCTTGAGTGCCAAGTCTATTCCACTTGTCTACCTCTCTATTTCTTAGCCAATACCAAGTGGTTTTGATAATTGCTGCTTTATAGTACAGTTTGAGGTCTGGTAGCGCTAGGCCACCTTCTCAAGCATTTCTTTTCATTAGTCCCTTTGATATTCTGGACCTTTTGTTTTTCCAAATGAATTTTGATATTATTTTGTCCAGGACAGAGAGGATTGAGTAGATGAATAATCACTTTTAAAAGTTAGAAACTCAATAAGTAAACAAACCAAAATTAAACATGAGAATATATATTAGTATAGAGGAGAAACAAAAGGAAGCAAAACATTTATAAAATTATGAATAAAACAAAATCTATTGAAAATATTCACAAAACTGATGAGACTTTAGCCAAGGAAATTTTAAAAAGAGTTAAGAAAATCAAGTCAATCAAATAGCAAATTAATTTGAGATCACAAATCAATGTTACAAAATAATAAGAAGTAATTGCTAACAACCCTGAGAACAAAAAAAAGAAATACTTTCAAAAATAGAAAATATCCTAAAAGAAGACCAATACAAAGCTTAAATAATACAATCTCAATAAACGAATTCAAGTGAATATAAATATAGTGTATATAAATTAAAGGAAGTGCTAGAGAAAGATCTTAGTCTTTAAGATTCATAAGCGAATTCTATTTAATTTTATTTTTTAAATTTATGTTTTCAGTTTTCTACAATCACTTCCATAAGTTTTAGGTTTTCACCCCCTCTCTCTCTCCTCTCTCACCGAGAAAGTATGCAATCTTATATTGTTTCTACACGTACATTTTTATTAAACACATTTTCCCATTAGTCATGTTGCACAGAAGAGTTAGAATGAATGGAGGAAACCAAGAGAAAAAAACAAACCAAAAGAAAACAGAACAGACGAGAAAATATTCTGCTTCATTCTGCATTCCAGTTCCATAGTTTTTTCTCTGGATGTGGATGACATTTTTACTCAGGATCCTTTGGGGAATGTTTTAGGCCCTTGTGTTGCTGTGAATGGCTAAGTCTACAAGAAAAATTCCTCACACACTATGGTTGTTGCTATGCACAAAGTTCTCTTCGTTCTGCTTCTTTCACTAAGCATCAGTTCATATAATACTTTGCAGGCCTCTCTGAGGGCTTCCTGTTCGTCTTTTATTCATTATCGCATAGTATTGCATTATTCATATACCACAACTTGTTCTGCCATTCCCCAATAGGCAGGCATCCCCTTGATTTCCAGGTCTTGGCCACCACACGGACAGCTGCTATAAATATGTTTGTGTCTGCGGTACCCTTTCCCATTTTTTTGATCTCTTTGTGATACAGTACTAGAAGCGATATTGCTGGGTCAAAGGGTATGCATATTTTCGTAGCCCTTTGGGCATAGCTCCAAATTGCTCTCCACAGTAGTTGGATTAGCTCACAACTCTACCAGTAATGAATTAGTGTTCCAACTCTACACATTTCTAACATTTATCATCTTCCTGTTCTGTTATGTTTGCCAATCTGATAGGTGTGATGTGGCACCTCAGAGTTGTTTTGATTTGCATCTCTCTAATCAATAGTGATTTAGAGGATTTTTTCATATACCTATAGATAGCTTTAATGTCTTCTTCTGAAAGCTGCTTGTTCATATCCTTTCACTATTTATCAATTGGGAGATGACTTATATTCTTGTAAATTTGAATCATTTCTCTATATATTTTAGAAATGAGGTCTTTATCACATACAATAGTTGCAAAAATTCTTTCCCAGTTTCCTGCTTTCCTCCTAATCTTGGTTGCATTGGGTTTGTTTGTAAGTTTTCTTTAATTTATTTTATTTATTTATTTTTAAAATAAATTTTATTTGTTTTCAGTGTTCTACAATCACTACCATATAACTTAGATTTTTTTCCCACTCCCTTCCCCCTATGCCCCTCCTCCCTCCTCAAGGCAGCATACAATTTTATATAGGTTCTACACATACAGTGCTATTAAATACATTTTCACTATTGTCATGCTGAGTAGAAGAATTAAGATGAATAGGAGAAATCACATAACAAACCAAAACATAATACACACACACACACAAAAATCAACTGCCACATTCTAAGATTGAATTGCACAGTTCTTTCTCTGGATGTGGAAGGCATTTTGCTGTAAAAGACCATTGGGAATTTTTTTAAGTCCTTGCATTGCAATGAAGTTCCGAATCTACCAGAGAAAACTCTTGCATACTTTGGTCGTGGCTATGCACAAAGTGCTCCTGGTTCTGCTCCTTTTGCTCAGCATCAGAGAGTATAAATCTTTCCAGGCCACTCTGAAGTCTTCTGGTTCATCATTTCTTATAGCACAATAGTATTCCCTTACATTCATATACCATAATTTATTCAGTCATTACCCAATTGATGGGCATCTCCTTAATTTCCACTTTTTGGCCACTACAAAAAGTGCTGCTATAAATATTTTTGTACATGTGTGACCCTTTCCCATTTTTATGATCTCTTCAGCATATCATGCTAGAATAGATAGTGCTGGGACAAAGGGTATGCTTATTTTTGTAGCCCTTTGGGGATAGTTCTAAATTGCTCTCCAGAATGGTTGGATCATCTCACAGCTCCACCAACAATGAATTAGTGTTCCAACTCTCCCACATCCTCTCCAACATTTATCATCTTCCTGCTCTGTTATGTTTGCCAATCTGATAGATATGATGAAGTACCTCAGAGTTGTTTTGATTTGCATCTCTCTTTTGCTTCAGTTAATGTAAAAAAAGCAGAGGTAGCAATTCTAATCTCAGAGAAAGCAAAAGCAAAAATAGATCTAATCAAAAGAGATAAGGAAGGAAGTTATATCCTGCTAGAAGGCACCATAAACAATGAAGCAATAATATTACCAAACATGTATGCTCCAAGCAGTATAGCATGCAGATTCTTATAGGAGAAGTTGAGGGAGTTGGAGGTTGTAATAGTGGGGGATCTCAATCTCCCCTCTCTGAACTTCATAAATCTAACCTCAAAATCAATAAGAAAGAAGTTAAGGAGGTAAATAAAACTCTGGATAAGGTAGATGTAATAGATCTCTGAAGAAAATTGAATGGGGATAGAAAGGAATATACCTTTTTCTCAGTGGCACATTGTACATATATAAAAATTGACCTTGTTCTAGGGCGTAAAAACCTGACAATCCAATGCAGAAAGGCAGATATAGTCAATGCATCCTTCTCAGATCGTAATGCAATAAAATTATATGTAATAAAAGGCCATAGAAAGATAAACCAAAAATTAATTGGAAACTAAATAATCTAATCCTAATGAAGGAATCATAGAAACAATCAACAACTTCATTCAAGTGAGTGACGATAATGGGACAAGCTACCAAATCTTATGGGGAAGTTTTATAACTTCGAATGCCTACATGAATGAAATAGAGAAAGAGGAGATCAATAACTTGGTGTGCAGCTGAAAAAGCTAGAAAAAGAACAAATTGAAAATCCCCAAGTAAATATCAAATTAGAAATACTCAAAGCCAAAGGAGAGATTAGTAAAATTGAAATTAAGAAAACTATTGAACTAATAAATAAAATTAATAGTTGATTTTATGAAAAAACTAATAAAATTGATAAACTTTTTTTGTCAATTTGATTTTAAAAAAGAAAGAAGAAAACAAAATTACCAATATCAAAAATGAAAGGAGTGAACTCACCTCCAATGAGGAAGAAATTAAAATAATTAGAAATTACTTTGCCCAAATTTATGGCCATAAATTCAACAATCTAAATGAGATGGATGAGAATCTTAAAAAATGTAAATCATCCAGATTAACAGAAGAGGAAGATGAATACTTAAACAACCCCATCTCAGAAAAAGAAATTCAACAATGCATCAATGAACTCCATAGGAAAAAGTCTCCAGGGTCAGATGTCTTTACAAGCAAATTCTGTCCAACATTTAAAGAACAGCTAATTCCAATACTATATGGACTATTTGTGGAAATTGTGGTAGAAGGAGTCCTCCCAAATTTTTTATGATACTTTATGGTTTTGATACCTAAACCAGGAAGAGACAAAACAGAAAAAGAAAACTATAGACCAATTTCTGTAATGAATACGGATGCAAAAATTGTAAATAAGATTTTATCAAAAAGAATACAGCAACTTGTCACGAGAATAATACATTATGATCAGATAAAATTCATACCAGGAATGCAGGGCTGGTTCTATATTAGAGAAACTATTACCATTATCGACCCTATCAACAACAAAACTAAGAGAAACCACATGATTATCTCAATAAATGGGGGGAAAGCTTTTGACAAATTACAACACCCTTTCTATTAAAATCACTGAAGAGCATAGGAATAAAGGAAACTTTCTATAAAATAATAAGCAGTATCTACCTAAAATCTTCAGTAAGCATTATATGCAATGGAAATAAGCTAGATACATTTCCAATAAAATCAGAGGTGAAACAAGGATGTTCATTATCACTACTATTATTCAATATGGTACTAGAAATATTAGCCATTGTAAGTAGAGAAGATAAAGAAATTGAAGGAATTAGAATAGGCAAAAAAGTAACTAAATTATTACTCTTTGCAGATGATATGATGATATACTTAGAGAATCCCAGAGATTCAAGTAAAAAACTACTTGAATTAATAAACAACTTTGGCAAAGTTGCATGTTACAAAATAAACCCGCACAAATCTTCTGCATTTCTATATATTATTAACAAAGTCTAACATCAACAGATAGAAAGAGAAATCCATAGGGTAGACACTATAAAATATTTGGGAGTTTAACTTCCCAAACAAAGCTGTGGATTATATGAACATGATTACAAGACACTTTTCACACAAATAAAGTCAGATCTAAGTAAGTGGGAAAATATCAGTTGCTAGTGGATGCGCCAAGCCAGTATAATAAAAATGACAATTCTACCTAAATTAATTAATTTATTTAGTGCCATACCACTTAAACTATCAGACAATTATTTTCTAGAGCTGGAAATATAATATCAAAATTCTTCTGGCAGAACAAATGTCCAGAATATCAAAGGGACTAATGAAAAGAAATGTTAGGTAAGGTGGCCTAGCTCTACCAGATCTCAAATTGTATGATAAAGCAGTAATTACAAAACCACTTGGTACTGGCTAAGAAACAGAAGTGTAGACAACTGGAATATGCTAGGTACTCAAGACACAGTAGGCAATGAATATAACAATCTACTGTTTGATAAACCCAGTGATACCAGCTTCTGGGAAAACTGGATAACAGTGTAGCTGAAACTAGGCATAGATCAATGCCTGACACTGTACACAAGGATAAAGTCCAAATGAGTACATGATCTAGGTGTAAAGATTGATAGCACAGACAAATTGGCAGAGCAAGGAATAATGTATCTATCAGATTTATGGAGAAGGGAAGAATTTTTGAGTAAAGACGAGATAGAGAGCATTATGAAGTGCAAGATGGATAATTTTGATTACATTAAACTGAAAAGTTTTTGCACAACCAAACCCAATGTGACCAAGATTCCTAGGGATCCAGAGAACTGGGAAAGAATTTTTGCAGGTAGTATCTGTGATAAAGGACTCATTTCTAGACTATATAGAGAACTGAGTCAAACGTACAAAAATTTAAGTCATTCCCCAACTGATAAATGGTCAAAGGATATGAACAGGCAGTTTTCAAAGGAAGAAATTAAAGATATTTATAGTCACATGAAAAAGTGCTTCTAAAACACTACTGATTAGAGAGATGCAAATCAACACAACTCTGAGGTACCACATCACACCTATCAGATTGGCAGACATGACAGAACAGGAAGATGATAAATGTTTATAAGTTTTCAATTTTATTTAATCAAAATTATCCATTTTACGCTTCATAATGTTCTCTATCTCTGTTTATTAATTTCTCCATTCTCCATAAATCTGACAAATACACTATTTCTTGCTCTTCTAATTTGTTTATAATATCAACCTTTATATCTAGATCATGTATCCATTTGATGTTATTCTTGTGTATGGTGTCAGGCATTGGTCTATGCCTAGTTTCAGCTACACAGCTATCTAGCTTCCCAAATAGATTTTGTCAAACAGTGAGTTCTTATCCCAGAAGCTCGTGTCCTTGAGTTTATCAAACAGTAGACTGTTTTCATTGACTACTGTGTCTTGAGTACCTAACCTATTCCACTGGTCTGCCCTTCTATTTCTTACCCAGTACCAAATTGCTTTAATGATTGCTGCTTTGGAACACAATTTGTGATCTGGTAGGGCTAGGCCACCTTCCCTAGCAGTTCTTTATATTAATTCCCTTGATATTCTGGACCTTTTGTTCTTCCAGATGAATTTTGATTTTTTTTCTAGTTCTAGGAAACACTTTTCTGGTAATTTGATTGGTATGGCACTGAATAAGTACATTAATTTATGTAGAATTGTCACTTTTGTTATATTATCTCAGCTTACCCATGGGCAACTAACGTTTTTCCAATTACTTAGATCTGATTTTATTTGAGCGAAAAGTGTTTTGTGATTATATTCACATAGTCCCTGAGTTTATTTGGGCAAATAGACTCTCATATATTTTATAGTGTTTACACTAACTTTAAAAGGGATTTCTCTTTCTATCTCTTGCTGTTGAGTTTTGTTAGTAATGTACAGAAATGCAGATGATTTATGTGGGTTTATTTTGTAACTTACAACTTTGCCAAAGTTGTTAATTATTTAAAGTAGTTTTTTACTTGATTCTCTGGAATTCTCTATGTCATCATTTCATCTGCAAAGAGTGATAACTTAGTCTTTTCTTTGCCTATTCTAATTGGTTCAATTTCTTTTTCTTCTCTTATTGCTAAAGCTAACATTTCTTGTACCATACTGAATAACAATGGTGATAATAGACATCTTAGTTTCACCCCTGATCTTACTGGAAATGCCCCTGGCTTCTCGCCATTGCATATAATGCTTGTTGATGGCTTGAGGTAGACACTGCTTATTATTTTAAGCAATGCTCCATTTATTCCTATGCTCTCCAGTGTTTTCAATAGGAATGGGTGTTGTATTTTGTCAAAAGCTTTTTCTGTGTCTATTGAGATGATCATATGATTTATGGTAATTTCTTGTTGTTATTATCAATAATGCTCATCGTTTTTCTAATATTGAACCAGCCCTGCATTCCTGGTATAAATTCTACCTGATCATAATGTATTATTCTCATGATAAGTTGCTGAATTTTTTTTACTAATATCTTATTTAAAATATTTGGATCTATATTCATTAGAGAAATTGTTCTGTAATTTCCTTTCTTTGTTTTGGCTCTTCCTGGTTTAGGTATCAAAACCATATTTTTAACACAACATGAATTTGGTAGGACTCCTTCTTTGCCAAGAAGATTCAATTAAACTTTAAAGAATACTTTACACCAATACTGGATGCATTATTCTCAAGAATTTGGAAAGCAACATATTGTATTCTTTTTTTTAGATCGATGTAGTTCTACTTCCTAAACCAAGGAAAATAAAGCACAGGAGAACTATAGAACCATATCATTCAAAAAATGAATTGTGTCAAATAAGTGTTAGTGATTCATTCAAAATAAAATTCATAATTGACAACTTGGATTTATACCAAGGATGCATGGATGGTTTAATATTAAGAAAATTATAAAATTATTAATCATAATGATTAAAAAGATAAAAACAATTATTTTAATAGATACAGGAAAAGTCTTTGATAAAGAACCCTCATTTATGCTAAAAGCCTTACCTATTTTAGGTTTAGTGGAACCTTTTTTGTAATCACAAAAGTACCTCTCTAGAATCAAGAGCAAGTATCATATTCAGTTACTATGCAACCTAAATAAATACATGAATAAAGGAAGGATGCCAACTCTCCCCACTTTTGTTGCATATACTTCTGGAACTACTAGCAATTGCAAAAAGAGAGGAGAAAGAAATTAAAGGCATAAGAGGACAAAAAAATTCTCTCTTTTTATTGAGGACAGAGGTTGCTTTGAAAATTCTATGAAATCAGCAAAGATACTAATTGAGACATTAGCTTCAGCAAAATGACAATTTGGAAAATAAACTCAAAAATTTATAACATTTCTATATAATAATATAGGGTATATATATGCATATATATACATATATATGAGAGGCTATAATTAAAATATAAATCATATTCCAAAATCTCTAAAATGTAAATAATCAGTGATCAGCCTACTAAAGCACCCAAAATACTTGTAATTTAATTCAATTTAATTACAAAGTGTTCCAAGAACAATTATATATCTCAATACTTATGGCCATGGTCAGGAAAGGTCAATATAGTTTTTAAAATGATAATACTACTAATTTTAATCTAAAGTTTCAATGTTATGTCAGCCAAATATTAAAAGTAGTACTTTAGAAAATTCAAACTATAGTTCATTTTGAAAAATAGAGGATCCAGAATGTGAAGAGATATGATGAAAAGATGTAGGAACAAAGGCAGGATGGCAATTCTAGACTTCAAATGATATTATAAAACTGTAGTCATCAAAACTATCTGCTAATATTTTTTAAATGGAGAAGTACAATAATGGAAGACACAAATAAAAGAGAATCTGAAACAATGGAACTCAACATTTTAGCATTCAATAAAATGTAAAACATAAATTACTTAGGAAAAGATTCCCCATTTTATACCAAGAACAACAATAATGTAAAAGAAGCACTTCTGAAAAAACTGGAAAACAACCTGGCAATTCCTCATTTTATCTATTCCTCTTTATTTAAGATGGTTGGACACTATGTCAGGACCTCATCATTTCTCACCTCAGCTAGTATAATAACTTCCAATTTGGATGGCTAGATTTCAGGATTTTTTTTCCTTCTCCATTCCATTTTCTGTATAGTTGTCAAAATAATCTTCCTAAAACCCAAACCTAGACATGTATTTCCAATTCTCCACTATCTCAGTGGTCTTTAGGAGTTCCTCTGTTGGGTCTTTAAAATTTTTCACAATCTTGATTCCTTCCTTTCTTTCTTTCTTTCTTTCTTTCTTTCTTTCTTTCTTTCTTTCTTTCTTTCTTTCTTTCTTTCTTTCTCTTTCTTTCTTTCTTTCTTTCTTTCTTTCTTTCTTTCTTTCTTTCTTTCTTTCTTTCTTTCTCTTTCTTTCTTTCTTTCTTTCTTTCTTTCTTTCTTTCTTTCTTTCTTTCTTTCTTTCTTTCTTTCTTCCTTTCATCTATCTATCTATCTATCTATCTATCTATCTATCTATCTGCCTGTTTGTCTCTCTCTCTCTCTATCTATCTATAATTTACCTATTTATTCTCTATCTAACTTTTTGTTGATCAGCTGTTTTCAGTTGTTTGTGACTTGTTATGAATCCATTTGAAGTTTTTTAGGTAAAGATACTGAAGATAAAAATAGTTCAGTATTTCCTTTTCCAGCTCAACTATTGAGTACCAGAAAAGGCCAGCATAAAAAGGTCAAGGTTTCCATTGTATCCCAGGCCATCTCCAGTTATCCTGATATGTTGATGTACATCTGGTCACTGGATCCAGATGGCTCAGGAGGAGAAAGTGAGGTTGGTGACCGTGCACAGCCCTTGCTCATTCAAAATATATTCAAGTGTAAGTCATGTCATCATTTCTCTGATGTCAGGGTCTTCTTCAAAAATGAAGAATACAGACAAACAAAGTACTTTCAAGATTGAGAAAGTAATAACAACTAGAGGCGTTTGCCAAAGAAGTTGCATAAAAAGTTAAACCTGAGCTATGCTTTGAAGGAAACTAGTGAATCTTTAAGGGAAAAAATGAGAAGGGGAAGTATTACAAACAAGGAAATACCATTTGTTTACACATCTGGAAATATGAGATGAAATATCTTATATAGATAACTTTTAGTGTGCCAGATAAAGTGGCATAAACACTGAGTGAAAAAGAATAATGTGAAATTCAGATTGGAAATGCAGACGACTTAAATTCTAGGCTGAATCTGTATAGTTTCCTAGATGCAAAAGAAAGCCACTGATTAATTTATGAGGTATGGGTGGTTTCATGGTGAGAACTCTGATTTATGAATATTTATTTATATTTATCCACTTGGTAATTCTGAAAGATGATTGGAGAAAAAAGAAAGTTAAATAAAGGAGAAGGATATAAAAATAACCCAGTTAAATCCCATTTTGAGAGACTTAGTTTGGGATAGAGAAGATATGAGTGGAAAGGAAGGGATAAATATGGGAGATGTTTGGGTAGTATTATCAGCAAGCTTTAGCAACTGATTGGATATATGAGTTGATGTAAAGGGAAGATGTAAATATAATTGCCTCCCAGGTTGTAAACCTCCATAGCTCAAAGGTGTCATTAACAGAAATGCAAACATTTGGAAGAAAGATCAGTAAGGTTTTCATTTATGTATATGTGTAGATGAATATAATACATTCTCTTTCAGACATATTGAGTTTGAGATGCCTAAGTGGCATCCAGATAAAGATATTCATCAGGCATTTGGCAACATGGCCTGGAAAAATTATGTATCTGGGCTAATGATGCAAAGGGCTACTTATATTCAAACAGATATATAATATTTAATGAATCAAAACTTGCTAAAAAGATGTTTTGCAGAAACCCAAAAATGGCATATCTCCAAAACATCCCTTATCTTCCAGCGTAAAAATTTTGTTAAAAAAAAAAAAAGACTGATAAGGCTGACCATGTAGCTTATTAGCCTCTAATTGTCACCTTTATAAGCTCTTTTCCAGTTACAAATCTATGGCCTTCTGATGCAAAGCTTGTAGAATTGGTCTATTTTCACTCTTTAAAACTGCAGGATTATTTTCAGTCTTGTGAAAAGAAAACTTTTTTTTTTTTTTTGGTAAACTTGCAATGCCTGAAAGATCACCAACAACATTTAGGTGGTCATATGTCCTTTCATTATCATGCACTGATTACTAGCATTTCAACAAAAATTGCATCTACATCCATAGTGCTCTTTGGGGAGAGATAAATGGACTATGTGACTAAGAAATTAAAAATAGCCACTAAATACAAAATGGAAATTTGGAAAATAAAAAGAGAGATTAATAAAATTGAAAGCAAAACCAAAAAAATTGAACTAATGAATAAAATTGGAAGCTGGCATTATTAAAAAAAAAACAATAAAACAGATAAACTCTTGGTTAATTGTATTAAAAAAGAAAGAAAACTAAATTACTCTTATCAAAATTGAAAAGGATGAATGCATCAACAATTAAGATGCAATTAAGGCAATCACTATTCATTACTTTGCCCAATTATATGTCAGTAAAAATGACAATCCAAGTGAAATGGAAAAATATTTATAAAGCTATAACTGCCCAGATTTAGAGAAGAGGAAATTGAATACTTAAACAATCCTATCTTAGAAAAAGTAATTGAACTTGCAATTAATGAATGCCCCAGAAAAAAAATCCTCAGGAACATACGGATTCACAAATGAATTTAACATTCAAGGAAATGCTATATAAATTATTTTTTTAATAGTTTTAAAAAGAGTCCTGACAAGTTCATTTTGTGACACAAATTTGGTTTTGATACATAAATCAAGGAGGGCAATCAAAACAGAAAAAGAAAGCTATCAAACAATTTCCTTAAGGGATATTGAAGCAAAAATTTTAAATAAAGTGGGAGATTAAATTAAATTAGATTGAATAAAAGGAGATCAAAACATTGCATCACAAAGATCATATACTATAACTAGGTAGGATTTCTTCAAGGAATGCATAATTGAATTATCATTGTGAAATAATTGTGAAAGCTATCAGCAAAACTGACCATATTAATAATGAAACCAACAGCAATTATATGATTATTTCAATAGAGTCAGAAAAAGCTTTTATCAAAATGCATCACTTATTCCTATTCAAAACATTAAAAACCTTAGGAATTAATGAATTTATATTACGTTATTTTTGTAATTTTTCAGTTATTTTAGACTTATTGTAAGCCCATTCAGGATTTTCTTAGTAAAAAAAAAAAAAACTAGAATAAAGAACCAGAGCTGGGTTGAGGTCCCCTAAAAATCTTGAGAAAGTGTTCTGTGTACTTTCTTATGCAGTTCCTCCTTCCACCTTGCCAAAATCTGTATATGTTTATGCACTTATATATTATATATACACATCCACATTTATTTATGTTTGTGTATATCTGTACATTTGAGTATATGTGTGTACGTATGTATATGTGTGTTTGTATTTGTCTTCTAAAAATGGATGTGAATTCAAATTATGACGGTAATGGAAATAATTTGGTTTAGAAAGGATCAAGTGGGTATGCTTTGGATACCAGGCACTCCAGGATGGTGTTCTATACTTAGAAGAGTCCATAATCAGCTCCTTCCTTACTCTGATGAATGTTCAAAATGAATAAGTATCTCAAGAAGTGATTTATTTTTAAGAATTTTTTTCTTTCTAGCCTTTATGATGTTTAGTTACAATTGTTATAACCTAATTATTTTATTTGCTTCACACACTTAGAAGTTACATTTAAATTCAACCTGAAAATTTCAGGTCATGGGAGGAAGTGGAAAATAAATTCATGTATTGAGTCAAGAACTATACTTCCTTAAAAAATTACAAAGAAAAGAACTAGTGTTAAATACGACACTCTTGTTCCTGCTAATTGAAGATCATATGTATTAAATTCCAAACTTAACAGACATAATAGATATGTAGATATCTGTGTGTCTGTATATATACACATGGGTGTCTACATATATGTATTTGTATGCATATATACATATATGTGTACATGTATTTATGCATGTATCTATCCACATATGCAAGTAGTTTTTACAATAGTGAATGGGATTGTCTGCTCTATTTTATTGTATACATAGTTGGTGTACTTTATTTCAGTTTAATGGTTCAATAGAGAGAATGCTGAGCCTAAAGTCAGGAAGTTAATGTTGTTGTTGTTGAGCTGTGTCAGTTATATTAGACTTTCTGCCACCCCATTTGGGGTTTTCTTCACAACAATACTGCTATTTCCTTTTCCAGCTCATTTTATAAATAAAAAAACTGAGGCAAACATGGTAAATGACTTGCCTAGGGTTAGATAGTTAGTGTCTGAGGCTGGATTTGAACTCAACAAGATGAATCTTCCTTTCTCCAGGCCTGACACTATCATGTGTATGTGTATGTGTGCATATATGTATGCATAGGTGTAAATGTGTGTATGTGTGTGTGTGTATATATATATATATATATATATATATATATGTTTAGATAGATATATCTATATCTATATCGAGAGAGAAAGATGAGACAGAGAGAGACAGGCAGACACAGAGACAGACACAGAGAGACATTTAGCAAAGACCAGTGTGGAGGAAGTGTGTTTTGCTGATCAGTGCTGGGTATAGTAAGTCACACCCACCTAATAATCACAGTGCTTGACCTTGAATTCAAAAATATTCTTTTGTCCCAAACACAGCTTTAAGCAAAACAGTAGAAAAGTGTGAAGCTAAATGCCAGGGTCCATTGCTTTAACTAAGAGATTTCACAAAAGAGATGTATTCACCTTAAAAAATAGTCAGGATCACACCCCTGATTTTTTTAGAAAGTTCTTGTCTTCCTGGCATTTTTTTCCTTCTAAGATAAATTTTGTGAGGCAAGCACATCACCAAAACCTTCCTTCTCAACCATTGCTTGTGTCAAATATCTCCCCTATTTGATCTCCCCTTCATCCTTTTCAGACATTACCTAGACTGATATTCTTTGGTCACAATTTTCTACAAATATTATACCATTTTACTGCTGGCATACAAGAATGACCCCATATTGACACTGTTACCCTTGAATTCATCTCAGTAAGTTCCAAAGTGTCAAAATATTGAGCTTCCTGAATCTTAGGGGGTCATCTTCAAGAAACAATGGAGCAGATGTCCTTGGCATCCTCATTGCCACCGATGATCAGTACATTACCAGAATCTAGTATCTTAGGAAACCATTTCATTATGTGTAAAATCAGAGAATTAGACATGATAACCTATGAAATACTTTTCAGCTTTAGATTTATGATGTTATAATTCTATGATATTCCTAGATAACTTAAGTATGACCAGGGAATTTTTATGGAGCAAATAACAATAACTTTTTTACATCTGTTACTGTGAACACTGGGCACATTATATAACAATGTCACAAGAACCCAACATATAAACAACCCACAGTAATTTAAAGTACATGAGAATTTCCCCGTCTTACCTAAAAACTCTAAAGTGGATCATTTCAGTGGGTCTGAGGTATATACACTGTTATGGTCATCAGCTCAATAATTTCCCTTACTACCCTTGAGATGAAAATTAGTCATGTTTCCCAGTCTATCTTGGATTCTTTTTATCACCTCATAGGTGAAGATTGAAACATGGGTAAAGAACAGGAAGAAAGGAAAGGGAGAAAGGAAATTAAAATCTAGAGGACAAAGCTCAATTTAGGAAACCTAGTAGGAAAAAAAAATGTCAGAGGACTAGACTATAAATAAATATCTATAAGTTAAAAAATGCAAATGAAAGAAAAGGATTATTCAGTCTGAAGAAAAGTAGCTGTTGCCTGAAGCAAAGAAAGAAAAAAGCAAATGAATCTAGACAGGATGAAAAAGCTTTGTGAACTGCAATTCTGGGCTCAGGAAGAAGTATTTAGAAAAGATATTAGTGAAAATAATTTAGCAGAGTGACTTGAAAAGTGTAGGCTAAAGAGGAAGAAGCATAAAGACCTATGAACTTGATTTTCTGTCTCCCTTTTTGCCCTTCCTACCTCAGAAAGAAAGAGCTTTGTCAACTGTCAGGCCCTATATAAATATACTATTATTGTTAGTGTTTTTATGATTTTCTTATTTGCATATTTTGGGCCTTTGCCTGTGATTCATTCTGTAGAGGTTTATTAGTCAAAAGGAATCTAATCAGGAAAGATTATTATTATTGCAGGTGGGAGGTGGCAGCAAAGAGGGGAAATAAATAAAGCCAGATGTCAGAAGCATACTTTGGGTTTTAAAGAAAACATTAAAGTCCACAATCATTGAATGAGCCATTTTATTCTAAGAAATTTTTTTTCATAGAAATAAGAAAAGGAAATTACTGATCCTTATGGTTTATATACGAATGAAATAATTCCTTACATTTAGTGAGGCTCTTCCTTTAATGACAAAGGATAAATGTACTCTGAGGAAGGGTTTTAATCTGGGGCCCATGAGCTAGTTTCAGGGGTTCTTGGAATTGGAAGGGGGAAATTGTACTTTTATTTTCACAACCCTCTAACTAAAATTGGGTATTTACCTTAATTATTATTCAATATAATTTTTTTTCTGAGGTCTGCAGGCTTTAGCAATTCTAAAATTTCGAAGGAATCTATAAAACCCAAACAAGATCAAGAATCTCTCCTTTTTCCTCCTTTTCAGCCTTCCTCTTTGCTCAGAAGGAAGTTGAGACTAGAATAAGCCTCACGGCCTACTGAGGACAGAACACATTGTGTCTACTTAGGATGACTTTCTGGAGGGATATCAGGAGCCAGATCATATGACTCAGACCTGGAAAACCTAGAAGCTAATATACTAGCTACATAAAACTTCACTATTAAACTGAGGCATGGAGGCTTGGAGTAGAATGATGGCAGACTTTGAGAACAATAGAGGGGCACAGAAATGTCTCCTATTGAGTTATTGGCCTTTTCATACTGTGTGGGATGACCCTCTTAATAAAATTAGAGTCTTGAATAAAGGAAGAAAAAGGAAAGATATTTACTCAGCTTTCTTGAGAAAGGGCACTTCCACTTGTGCTCAAGACGGCTATGGCTGAGGAGAGTGAGGTTGTGCCCTGCACAGCAGGTTTTATAAACCTGATCACAATGCCCCAACCCTAACCCTCTTCCTCTTAGCCAATTGGCTGAGCCTTGAGGGTACTATCTATCCAAGGCAAATCTACACCAGCAACAAAGAATAAGTGTAAAGGAGTAAATTTTAGGAAAGGGGGGGGATATGGAATTGAGCAACTCCTGTTCAAGGACTGTCAAATAATGTGTAGGAAAAGGAGGGAGTGAGTAAAGGCAGTTTCTGTCAAGGACTATCTCAGAGCACAAAAAAAAAAAAAAAATTAAGAAAAAAAACCAAATCTCTATTGTTTGGTTTCTCAGTTTCTCAGGGCTGAGTGAGACAAATAGGACTGACACAAAGGGGTTCCTGAGAGGTCTTCACTAACTATAGCTGTTCCATCAATACAATTTAAAGTATTAGATAGATTAGATGGAAGATAACATTTCCACTTTCTGTAAATTGTCATTTTAAATGGTGAAATGTCCACTCATTTATTCAATAGCCATTTATAAACTATCTACTGGGAGCAGAGGAATGTGAAAAGTATTGGGGGAAGATGACAGAATTTAGTTAAGTATGGTCCCTATAGTAGTAGACTTTATAGTCAGAGGATGATGAAACAAAATGGAATTCATGATAATTAGTTTATTATGTTATGTGATAAGTGGGTCAACAATTCCAGTTTAATTTTTCTTTGGGAGCGGTGAGATCTTCTGTATTATACTTCCTGGCCAGAGTGCCATTGAGTGGATCAAATGAGATAATATATGTGTGCTTATCAAAATTCAAAGTATTATATCAATGCCAATGATGAGGAGGAGGAAGAAGAGGAGGAAAAAGAGGAGGATGACAGTTATTAATGAAGCTGGGAAACACATATCCTCATATCTAAAATGATGATACCTGCCTCCCCATGCCATTATGAGGATAAAATGAGATGGCATTTTTAAATGCTAGCAGTGATCATCATCATCATCATCATCATCATCATCATCATCATCATGAAAGGTTTCCTGGAGTATATAATATTCGAGCTAAGATTTTAAAATACAGGTAGATTTATTGCATTTTATAACATGCTTATAAATGATATGATATTTCTTAAGATGAACCTCCATTTCAAAATTCCCTATTACAGTTAAGGGCACTACCATCTCTCCAGATATCCAGATTCACAATTTCAGAATCATCCTCAACTCTTCCCTCTTCCCTCATATCCAATCAGTTGTCAAATCTTGTTGCTTATACTTTAGTAACATATCTCTCACTTGTTGCTTTCTCTCTCTCTATCCATGACAGCCCTTACACTAAATGTCCTTGTCATCTATCACTTGGCCAATTACTAGTATCCTAATTGAACTCCAATCATGCCATTCTCCTCTTCAATTTACTCTCCACACAGCTGACAAAATAACTGCCCTATCATTTAAATTTGACCATTTCACTCCCTGGCTCACTAACTTCTAGTGTTTCTGCATTGGCCCTAGCTAGGATAAAATACAAATCTGCTAGAACTGTATTTAAATCCTAAAACAAATTGACTCTCTGTTATCTAGAATTCTTTGCTGTAGCTTACTTTCATAAGATAATTTGATAATACATCTTTTTATATGTACTCTATGATTCAATTTATCTAATTTCTGGTGTTCAAAGTGAGCATTCTATACCCACAGAAGTGTCCTTCTGCATAGATTATCCCATTCCTGAAATGCACTCCTTTCTTACTTCTGCCTCTTAGAATTCTTAGCTTCTTTTAAAGTCTCAACTCATGAGCCACCCCATAGAATGTCTTTCCCAATCACACTAGGATGGCTAAGTGGTACAATGAATAGAACACCACTGCAGGAGTCAGGAGGACCTGAGTTCAAAACTCACCTCAGACACTTGACACATACTAGCTATGTGACCTTGAGCAAGTCACTTAACCCCAATTGCTGCATCCTGGATCATCTCCAGTCATCCTGATGAATATCTGGTCACTGGATTCAGAAGGCTCTGGAGGAGAAGTGAAGCTGGTGACCTGTGACTCCCTCACTCAAAACAAAGTCAAGTGCAAGTCATATCATTATTTTTCTAATGGCATGGTCTTCTTCAGCAATGAGGGAGGGACACACAATTATTAGTGTACTTCCATTCCTCAGTGTTATGTACTTACATTTTAAAATAATGAATTATTTTCAGACACTAAAAAAAGGATTTTTATATTTTATTGAGTGTCTTACAGTTGAGTTGAAAAATATTATTTAAAGTTAAGTTTCAGAGTTTTAGTTGATCTCAAGCTCAGTTTGAATCAATAGTGTGATATAGCTGCTAAAAAAAAAGCTAATACTTTACACTGGTGCATATGTACATATATACAAGTGTGTATATGTGTATATGTATATATGTATATAAATGAATACATTATATCATATAACATATAAATACAAATGCATATTGGTATCTATTCCAGGATTAAGTCACTGGACTTCTTAAAAGGGATATTAATAAGGGGAAAATCTGGAAGGTGGTGGCAGACAATGCTTGAACTTTATTCTCACTGGAATTCGATCAAGTAGGTAATGATATATACATTCAACTGGGTATAAAATTTTATTTTATCCTGTTAGGAAGTACAAGAGAAAGGAGGTCAAAAGAAGAGGGTGGGGGAGATTAAAAGAGTAGATATACAAAAGAAGGTCAGAATCAAAACAGACTTTTGAGGAGAGACAAGGTAAAAAAAAAGACAAAGAGAAGGATAAACTGAAAAAAATAAGATGAAAGTGAATGCACAATAATTAATCATAACAGTAAATGCAAATGGGATGAACTGATCTTTAAACTGGAAAGAAATAGCAGAATTGATTACTAATGAGACTCCAACAATATGTTCTTTCCAAGAAATACACCTGAAACGGAAACACACAATGAGTAAAAATAAGGAGCAGGAGCAGAAACTATTATGTTTCAGTTGAGGTAAAGGGAAAAAACTATTTCAGACAAAGGCAAAGAAAAATGAGAATTACTTAAAAGAGAGAGTCTGAGAAATATATATTACTAAAAGGTACCATAGACGATGAAATAATGACAGCATTAAACATATGTGCACCAAAGAACATAGCATCCAAATACTTAAATGAAAATTTAAATGAGTTATAGGAGGAAATAAAGAAAGTAAAACTATTCTAGTGGGGTACCTCAACTAATTAACTAATTAAAACAAAGGAAAAATGTTAAGGAAATGAATAAGGTTTTAGAATAATTACATAAGATAGACTATTGGAGAAAATTTAAAGGGAAAATGAAGGATTATATGTTTTTCTCAGGTATATATGGTACCTTCAATGGCACACATACACACACACAAACAGAATTATTGTGTATTAGAGCATAAAAACCTCACACCCAAATGTAGAAAAGCAGAAATAATGGGTCCTTTTCAGACAATAATACAATAAAAGTCTAATTTAATAAAGTGCCATGAAAATAAGGATTAAAATTAATTTGAAATTAAATAATCTAATTTCCCCCCAAAAAAGTGGGTCAAAGAACAAATTATACAAGCAATAAATTACTTCATTAAAGAGAACAGCAACAATGAGAAAACATACTACAATTTATAGAATGAATCTAAAGCGGTAATTAGGAGAAAATTTATATCTCTCAGTGATTACATCAGTAAAATAGAGAATAAGCAGATCAATGAATTGAACATGCAACTAAAAAAATTAATCCACAAAACTAAGAAATGTAAAACCTCTAATAAAACATCAAATAAGAAATCATTTAAATGAAAGGAGAGATTAATAAAATTGTAAGTAAGAAAATCATTTAACTAATTAATAAAACTAATACCAGATTTTAAGGTGACAAAAAAGCAGATAAAAAAATTGGCTGATTTAATTTAAAAAAGAAAGTTGAAAAAAAGAAATATCCAGTATCAAAATCTTTACTACCAATGAAAACAAAATTTAAGCAAATATTAGGAGCTATTTTGTGCAATTATATGCTAATGAATCTAACAATATAAATAAAATGGGTAAATATTTATAGAATTATCAGTTGTTCAGATTAGCAGAAGAGAAACTAGAATATTTAAAGAAATTTTTCTTAGAAAAAGAAACTGAACAAGTCACAGATGAACTCCCTAGAAAATCCCCAGGACCAGATGGTTTTACAAGTTAATTCTACCAAGCATTTAAAGAACAATTAACTCCAATATTATATAAGCTATTTAAAATAGTCAACAGGTTCCACATTAAAAAAAAAAATCAGATATAAACAACTGGAGAAATAGCAATTACTCATGGGTATATGAAACAAATAAAATAAAAATGACGATTCTCCCTAAATTAATTTATCTATTCAGTGCCATCCCAATCAAACTACCAAAAATATTTAATAGAGCTAGAAAACAACAACAACAAAATCCATCTGGAAGAATAAAGGGTAAAGAATATAAAGGCAGTTAGCAGGCAAAAAAAACCCCACAAAGATAGGTGGCCTACCCATACCAATTCTGACTGTTAAGAAATAGAGTGGTAGATCAGTGGAATAGATTAGGTACACAAGACAAAGGAGTCAATGATTATAGTAATCTACTCTTTGATAAAACCAAAGATCACAGCTTTTGAGATAAGAATCCCCTATTTGACAAAAACTTCTGGGAAAACTGGAAGACAATAGGACATAAACTAGCCATAGACCAACATCTTACACTATATAACAAGATAAGGTCAAAATGGGTACATGATGCAGATAAACAAGGTGATACCATAAGCAAATTAAAAGACCAAGGGATAGGATACTTGTCAGATCTAAGGGAAGGGGAAGAATTTATGACCAAACAAAATATATAGAACATTACAAAAAATAAAATAGATTATTTTGATTATATTAAATTAAAAAGCTTTTGTACAAATGAAACCAAAGTTAGAAGGAAAGAAAAAAGCCAGTAAACAATTTTTAAAGCAACTGTCTCTGATAAAGGCCTCCCTTCTCAAATGTAGAGAACTGAGTCAAATTTATAAAAAAAGCAAACCATTCCCCAATTACCAAATTGTCAAAGGATATGAACAGGCAGTTTTCAAATGGAGAAATCAAGGCTCTCAGTAGGCATATGAAGAAGTGTTCTAAATAATTTTGGATAAAAGAAATACAAATTAAAAGAAATGTGAGTTACCACCTCACAGCTATTAGATTTGCTAATATTTCTAAAAGTAAAATTATAACTATGGAAAGGACATTGGAAAATTGAGACACTGATGTACTGTTCAGTGGAGTTATGAACTAATCCAACCACTCTGTAGTGTGATTTGGAACAAAATCTGTGCATCCATTTTGATCAAGCAATAACATTACCAGTTCTCAGTCACAAAGATATCATAAAAAAGGGAAAAGGATCTACATGTACAAAAATATTTATAGCAGCTCTTTGCATTGTGGCAAAATATTGGAAATGGTGGGGATGTCCATCAGTTCAAGAATGGATGAAGAGGATATGTAAATGTAATGGAATACCATTGTGCAATAAGAAATGATGAACAGGTAGATTTCAGAAAATCCTGGAAAGACCTGTATGAACTGATGCAAAGTGAAATGTGCAGAACCAGAAAAACACTGTACAAAATATTAGCAACATTGTGTGGTGATCAACTGAATGATGCAACTCTTCTCAGCAACACAATGATACAAGATGACTATAGGGGATACAAGAAGAAAAACTCCACCCATATCCAGATGAAGGACTGATGGATTCTAAATGCTGATCAAAGCTATTTTTTGCTGACTTTATTCTTTTTTGTGTGTTTTCTTAATAATATTTCTTCCTTGGGGAGGAAGGGATGAAGAGAAGTTGGAACTTAAAGTTTTAGGAACAACTGCCAAGTACTGTTCTTGCTACTAGGAAATAAGAAATACAGGTAATGGGGTATAGAAAGTTATCTGGCCCTACAGGACAAAAGAGAAGATGGGGACAAGGGAAGGGAGGGATGATAGAAGAGAGGGCAGATTGGTGATAAGGGCAATTAGAATGCTCTGTGTTTTGGGGTGGGGGAGGGGAGAAATGGGGAGAAAATTTGGAACCCAAAATTTTGTGAAAATGAATGTTAAAAGTTAAATAAATTTAAAAATTATAAAAGTAATATTTCTTCTTTTACAACTGTGACTAATATGGAAATATTTTTAACATGATAGCACATATATATGCTATATTAAACTGCCTACTATTTTCAGAAAACAGTAAGGAAGGAAGGGAGGGAGAAAAAATTTGGAACTCAAAATCTTGTAAAAATGAATGCTGAAGATTGTCATTACTTGTAACTGGGGAAAATAAAATATTATTAAACACAAAAATAATAACAGTCAAAGGAGTTCTGCCAAATTATTTTTTTATACAGCTATGATGCTGATACCTAAAACAAGGAGGGCAAAAACAGAGAAAATAAAACCCTACAGATGAATTTCCCTTTTGAATATTTAGGCAAAATAACTAAATAAAATACTAGCAAGCAGATTTCAGCAGTATGTCACAGTGATAAAATCCTATGACCAAATGGGTTTTACACTATGTATAGAGGTTTCATTCAGTATTAGGAAAGCTATCAGCACAATTGAACATATCGACAAAACCAACCAAAATTGTGATTAACTCAATAGAGGCAGAAAAAATGTTTTTGACCAAATACAACACTCATTCCTATTAGAACAATACGAAATATAAAGATAAATGAAGCTTTCATCAAAATGATGATTAGCATCTTTCTAACCCAACAGCAAGCATTATCTGTAATGGGGATAAGCTAGAAGTCTTTACAATAAAACAAAGACTGAAACACATATTTTCATTCTCACCTGTATTAATTGTTATTGTTCTAGAAATACTAGCTATAACAATGACAAAAAAGAAATAGAAGGAATTAGAATACACAATGATGAAGCAAAATTATCACTCTGCAGATATGGTAGTATACTTAGAGAATCCTAGAAAGTTTGAAAAGAAAATAAACCTAATTGAAACAGCAACTTCAGCAGAGTTGCAATATATAAAATAAAATGATGCAAATCATCAAGCCTTTCTATATATTACCAATGAAGTCCAGCAGGAAGAGATATAAAGAGAAATCCCATTTAAAACATTTATAATGATAACAACAACAACAATAATAATAAAAGTAATGATGATGTGATGATAATAATATTTGGGAGTCTACCAACCAAAAAAATCCAATGACTATATGAACCCAAATACAAAACATTTTTCACACAAATAAAGATTGATATTAAACATGTTAAACATCAGGAGATATATTTATTGTTCATGGTTAAGCTGAGTCAATATAATAAAAATGACAATTCTACTTAAATTTGATTACAGTGCCATACCAATCAAATTAGTATGTGTGTATGTATACATACATGTATATGTATGTATATTAAAGAGTGAGAAAAAGAATAATAATACAATTATTCTTGTAGAACAAAAGATTGTGAATATCAAGGGCATTAATTTTTAAAAAGTGAAGTACAACGGTCTAGCAATACCAGATCTGAAACTATGTTACAAAGTATTAATCGTCAATACAATCTGGAAATGAGTAAAAACTAAAAAGGTTTGTCATCGGTACATTCTGGAGTGTTGCGTTAATGGAAAAGATTAGGTGTATGGTACGTAGTAGTAAATGACCATGGTAATTTGGTGTTTGCGGAAGCAAACAATGTAAAATTTTGGGACAATACATCATTATTTGACAAAAATTGCTTGGAAAAAAAATGGAACTGTTTTGGCATGAAACTAGGGAAAGACTAGTTTCATCCTACACTTAATACTGAGATAAAGTCAAAATGTTGTTCAATCGTTTCAGATGTGTCCAACTTTTTGTGGTGCCATTTGAGATTTTCTTGACAAAAATACTAGAATGGTTTGTGTTTTCCTTCTACAGCTCATTTTTGAGATGTAGAGAATGAGGCAAAAAAGGTTAAATGACTTTCCCAGGTTCACCTACTAAGTGTGTGAGGACAGATTTAAACTCACAAAGATGAGCCTTCCTGAAAACAAGCCCAGTGGTCTGTCAACCTAGCTACTTCAGAAGTCAAAATGGGCACATAACTTAGATCTAAATTGTTATTTCATAAGCAAATTAGGGGAGTATATAATACTTTACCTGTCAGGCATATGGATAAGGGAAGACTTTATGACCAAACGAGAGAAAAAGAGCATAGATAATTTTGATTGAATCAAATTTTTAAAAAAAATAATTTTGCACTAACAAAACCAATGCATCCAAGATTGGAAGGAAAGCAAGAAAACAGGGGAAGATTTATAGCAAATTTCTCTGACAAAGGCCTCATTTTTCAAATATATGGAGAACTGAGTCAAATTTATAAAATTACAAATCTTTCTTCAACTGATGAATGGTCAAATCATTTGAACAGGAAGTTTTCAGATTAAGAAATCAAAGCTAAGTCTAGTCATTTGAAAAAAAAATACTCTAAATAACTACTGATTATAGAAATCCAAATTAAAATAGTTCTACACCTCATACTTATCAAAGTGACTAACATTACAGAAAAGGAAAATGAAAAAGTTGGAGGGACTGTGTAAAAATAGGAATACTAATGCATTGCTGGTGGACTCTTGAATTGATCTAACCATTCTGGAGAGGTATTTGAAACTACATCCAAAGGGCCATAAAATTGTGCATGTCCTTTGACTCAACAATACCACTGTGATGTTTTTACCCCAAAGAGATGAATAAAAATAGAGAGGGATTTATATGTCCAAAAATATGTACAGTAGTTTTTTTGTTTTGTTTTGTTTTGTTTTGTGGTGGCAAAGAATTGAACATTGAGAGATTGCCCATCAATTGAGGAATGGTTGAACATGTTGTTTCATATGATTGTGCTGGAATATTAATGTACTCTTAAAAATGAGAAGCAGGATGCTTTCAGAAAAACCTAGGAAGACTTAAATGAACTGATTCAAAATGAAATGAGCAGAACCAGGATAACACTGCACACAATAACATACTGTATGATGATAACATACAGCCATACTGTATAATGATAAACTGTGAATGACAACTGTTCTTTGCAAAACAATGATCTAAGAAAATTCTGAAGGACTTTTGATGAAAAATACTTTCTGCCTACAGAGAAAGAACTGATGCAGTCTGAATGCAGATTGAAGCATACTGTCTTTTTACTTTCTTCATTATTCTAGGATTTGTTGTCTCATTTTCTTTTGCAAAATTGTTAAAGTGGGAATATTTTGTATGCTTTCACTCGTATAATTATGTTGAATCTCTTGGTTTATGAAGGTAGGGGAGAATTGTGGAAAGAAGATTGACAATATAAAACTCTAAATTTAAAAATGTTAAAAGGTTTTGTTTATATGTAATTGAGATATAATTAAAAACAAATCAAAATTGATATTAACAATATTTGTTCATAGTAAGAGATTTTCGGTCATAAAATTATAAATCATGTTGCATCAATACTCTCATGTAGCCACTGGCAATTTTAAAGTATTTTACATGTATTATTTCATATAATTCTTGAAATAAAGCGTTAACATATGTCATGATAGCATTATTTCCCACAGTCTGCTAATGAAGAAATTGGAGATCAAAAATCATAGTATCTTAGAATTACAAAGAACTTTTAAAACCATATGGATAAAACCTTATTTATTTTTCTGATAAACAAACAAGTCTAGAGATATTGAATTTTTTTTCTACAGTTAAACAGCTTGTAGGTTGCAAAATTCAGATTGTAATACAGGACTCTAATGTTCACTGATATTTCAGTTCTACCAAGGAGAAGGAATGTTCAGGAAGAATGAAAGATTGGATCTGTTGAAACCATAATGGTTGTAAAATATATTAAGGATTTTCATTTGGGAAAAATGATTTTAAATTATTCTTCATAGTTCTATAGAGCACAAGTAGGATCAATGGATGAACACAATATGAATAATTTGCATCATTAGAAGTGACTGAAAATGAAACAATTCACCTTCCTATCTGCTGAGCTGAATATCTTCATGCAGATATTTGAAAATTTTTAAAGAACCTGGAGAAAGGAATTCATAGTTCAGATCTTAGTTATTCTACCCGGTCTTTTCCTTCTCAAGAAGGAAAAAAATTTTCATGAAACAATTTTAAATTTAATATGCATTATTAGCATTTTGTCCATGAATTTCTTAAATCTGGAAAATCAACAACACTGTAAACCAAGCCCTAATTTTAACATTTGATGATTTATAAGGTGTAAATACTCACTTTGGAAATTTAGCAATTTTATAGTTGGTAGAGATGGTTCCAGCACACCCCAGGATCTCTTCCATCCCAATTCTAGAATTTGGAGTTTCACTCTTCATTTTAATTCATTCCCCAGTCCTATTATTTAAAGACTGAGTTTTATAATTTTGTTTTCTAGGACTAAATTCAAGGACTAAAGAGTTCTGAGATCATCTGGAAATAGGTGCCCAACAAATAAATTTATAATTTTCATAAAAAAGTGAGTAATTAAAAGTTAATAATAAAGATCTCAGCAAAACAGAATAAAAGAAATACAAAGAGCCCAAGGCAATTAATTTCTCTTCAAGTTTCTCAATATATTTAAGGGTTGCTTTTTCTTTTTGTAAAATACTTATTCTGCAATAAGTCTGACTTTGTAACACTCACTCAAATACTGAACTTTAATTTTAAAATTATTTCTGGCACTGTCCCTTCTAGTTCACCTCTCTTTCAGGTATAAATGTACCATTGCTTACCAGGGGACTATTGAATCGTAACATTTTCTCATAAATTTGAATTTCTCATTCAAAGAAACTACCAAATGATTGTGTTTATTTAAGTTCTACTCATAAAGTTTCAATATGATCTGAGGATGTCTCCTGATATTATGATACTGTGTCTCCTTCATCCTCCCTTCTCCTTTTCCTGCAAAAACATGAGTTACAGTTCCTATGCTACTGACAGGATGATAAGCTTTTAGGATTTTGTAGCTACAATACAATAACGATTTTAGGATAGATAGACTTAAAACAGACACCTTGAAGCTTTTATATTAAATACTTTAGGAAAATACAGAAGACAAAAATTAGATTTCCTTTATGGTCTGAGAAAATTTGATCTATTTTTAACAGTCATGAATATGAAATATTTTTTTTCTGCCGACAAACAAAAGAATAACCCCAAAACTCTCTCCAATTCAACCTCATAAACCAAAAGAATACTACAGATAAATTATTTCTGTCACTTATGAAGGCCACATTTTTTCTAATCATACTTAATATAAGGCTTAAAGTTTTATGAAAAATTGTCTCATAATTTCCATTACCTTGACCTTAATGCCAAATGAGTTGTCCTAAGCAAAATTTCCTCAGAGGAATTCTTCCAGTCCCCAAAATCCACACATAACACCCCTCACTCCAGTTACCTTATCCTACAATAGGCCTACATCATGAATAGGGACTCTAAGCTTTACAATACCAGCAAATGTGGAAACAGTGCACATTCGTTGAAGAGTTGAGTGACTTTTCCAGGTTCCCACTGGTATAAATTAGCTAAGACCAGAATTCAACACATATTCTTATCATCCAAGGCATTTTCTCCATGACTTTCTTAAGTTTAGACAATTAACAATATGATAAATCAAGCCCTGATTTTTTTTTGTTTTCTAATTTCTGAATTATAAATGCTCACCCACCAAATTGAGCAATTATCTAGTTGGTAGAGCTGCCTCTAATACACCTCCAAAGGCCTTCCTTCTTAATTCAGAGTGCTGGCATTTTATTTTTAATGTTAATTCAATTCTTTAGTCCTATTGTTTGACTAATGAGTTTTAAAATTTTAAATTCTGAGACAGGAACTTCCTGGGAGCCAAGACTGAGGGTGGAAGAAATAAGTTCATCTCAATAGCCCTTATTGACCTCTGAAAGCCCTGAAAATATGACTCCAGGAAAAACCCCTGAGATAGCTGTACCAGTAGAAAGGTGGGGTACAGCAGAGGAAAAGCTCCTCTCACTCTGTGGAAGGGGAAGCAGTACAGGATTGGAGGTATCCCAGCAAGTCAGTAGCAAGCCCCACTTCAGTTTACCAGGGGGAGATCCTGACCCACAGGGTGGTGGAGCAGACAAATATCAACACCAGGACCCATGAGTGCCTTGACACAGGTGGAGGAACCCATAGACACCAGCTTAGAAAACCATCCCTCTTGACAATGCACAAGTATCCTTCAGCAACTAAATCTCCTAGTGCTTTAACAAAACCTAGGTGAGTAAGTATCTTCCAGGAACCAGACACCACCTGAGAGAGCTCCAGTGCTGCTGACTACAGCTCAGCACCACATAAGATGCCAGACCTCTAAGGTTCAAGCTGCCAGCACCTGAGGATACAGCACAAAAAGCTAGTGACCAGGTCCTGGGCTCCCAGCATAATAAGCTTGGGTCAGTTCTCCCTCTGCTCCAGAAGAAGAGCACAACTTTAAAAGTAAGGAAATAGGCAAACATCATGAGCAAAAAGCAGAAACGGACAGTGACCATTGATTCTCATTAAGGAGACAGGGATGACCAAGGCTCAAATTCACAAGAGGAAAACACTGTAAATATAACCACATGAAAAAACTCAAAGTGGAATAAAAATTGTTCTCATGCACAAAAAGCCTTCTTTGAAGAGTTCAAGAAGGATTTTAAGTCAGTAAGAGGGGTAGAAGAAAAATTGGGAAAGGAAATGAGAGACATGCAAGAGACAGTCAGTAGCTGGGGAAAGGAAAGACAAAAATTGACTGTAGAAAACAAGTCATTAAAAAATTCAGTTGGTAAATTGAGGTAAAAAGGTACATAGAAGTAAACAAGTCCTTAAAAAGTACAATTAGTCAAATGATAGAAAAAGAATGCTGAAGAAAACAACTTCTTAAAATTAAAATGGGTCAAATAGAAAAGGAGGTAAAAAACTAATTGAAGAATACAGTATGTAAAAAATTAGATTTGGGCAAGTGGAAGTTAATGACTCTATGAAATACTGAGAATCAATAAAACAAAAACAAAAAAATGGGAAAAAACAAAATGTAAAATACCTCATTGGTAAAACATCTAACTTGGAAAATAGATCCTGGAGTGATAATTTTAAAATGATTGTCTAAGTGAAGACTATGATGAAAAAAGTCGTGGATAGCATCTTTCAACAAATCATCAAAGGAAACTGCTGAACTCCTAGAAATAGAGAGTTAAATAATTATGAGAAGAATCCACTGATCACCTCCTGAAAGGGAAGTGAAATGGAAAATGCCAAGGAATATTGCAGCCAGACTCCAAAATTACCAGGTCAAACGGAAAATACTACAAGCAACCAGAAAGAAACATTTTAAATAACATGGAACCACACTTAAGATTACACAGTACTTTGCAACTTCTACATTAAATGATCAGGGGACATGGAATATGAAATTCTGTCAGGTAAAGGAGTTTGGATTACAATCAAATATCAACTACTCAGTGAAACTGAGCATAATCTTTCAGGTGAAGACATGGATATTCAATGGAATAGGGGACTTTCAAACCTTTCTGATAAAAAGACAAGAGCTCAACAGAAAATGTTATCTTCAAAGATAAGATGCAAGAGAGGCAAAAGAACAGGAAAACAACATTACGAACATGTTATTAATAAGGGCAATTTACATTCCTATGAAGGAAGATGACATTTGTGGCCCTTAAGAATTGTAACTTATTAGGAAATTTAAAAGGGACATACACAAACAGAGGATGTGGGTATAAGTTGACTTTGCTATGATGATAAAAAACTAAATTAAGTGGTGAAAAGGGATTGTAATGAGAGAAGAGGATAAATTACATCACATTACAGTAGAGTAAAAGAAAGGAGGGAGATGAGCATTGTCTGAACCTTAATTTCTTCAGTTTTGCTCAAAGAGAGAGTAACATAATCTGTCAGGAATATAAATCTAACTTACCCTACAGGAAGTAGGAAGGAAAAGGGGAAAGAAAAGAGAGAAAATGGATAGAAGACAGGGTAAAAGTAGTAATGGAAAAGGAGAAGAAAAGGGAGGGGGTTAATAGGATGGAAGGCCAATGGAGGGAGGCAGAGGTCAAAAGCAAAACTCTAATGAGGAGGAAAAGGAAGAAAGGAGAGAGAAAAGCACAAATTGTGAGGTGGAATAAGATGTAGAGAAAGATCCAGGTATAAATTCTAACAACGAATGTGAACAGGATGAACTCTCCCATAAAATGGAAGTCAACAGCAAAATGGGTTAAAAATCATAATCCTATATTATGCTTACAAGAAACACATTCGAAGTGGAAAGATACACAGAGAGTAAAGGTAAAGGGCTAGAGCAGAATATATATTTGCTTCACCTGAAGTTAAAAAAAAAATGAAAACAAGAGCAGCGATCCTGATTTCAAACAAAGAAAAAACAAAAATAGATCTAATTAAGAAAGATAAAGAAACTACATCTTGCTAAAAGGTACCGTAGACAATGAAGTGATATCATTACCAAATATATATGCTCCAAGTTGTATAGCATCCTAATTCTTAGAGGAGAAGTTAAGGGAGTTATAGGAAGAAATAAACAATAAAGCTATATTAGTGGGGAACCTTAACCTCCCCTTTTCAGAACTAGATAAATCTAAACACAAACTAAACAAGAAAGAAGTTAAGGAAACGAATAGAATCTTAGAAAAGTTAGATACGACTGACCTCTGGAGAAAACTGAATGGGATAGAAAAGAATACACTTTTCTCTTGGTGGTACATGACACCTACACAAGAAACTCACAATATATTAGGGCATAAAAACCTTACAATCCAATACAGAAAGGGAGAAATATTAAATGCATCATTTTCAAATCATGATGCCATAAAAAGTGAATACAATAAAGAGCCATGGAAAGATAGACTAAAAATTGATTGGAAACTAAATAAACTAATCCTAAAGAATGAGTGGGTCAGAAACAAATCACAGAAACAACTAATAACTTCATCCAAGAGAATAACAATAATGAGCCAACACACCAAAACTTATGGGATGAAGTAAAAGCAGTTCTTAGGGGAAGTTTTATATCTCTAAATGGTTACATGAATAAAATAGAGAAAGAAGTATTTAATGAATTGTGTGTGCAACTAAAAAAACTAGAAAAAGAACAAATTAAAAATCCTCAATTAAATAAGCAATTAGAAATTCTAAAAAGCAAAGGAGGGATTAATAACATTAAAAGTACAAAAACTATTGAAGCAATAAATAAAACTAAGAGCTGGTTTGAGGATAAAACAATAACATAGATAAACATTTGGTTAAATTGATTTTTAAAAATAAAGAAGAAAAACAAAATTACCAGTACTGAAAATGGAAAGGGTGAATTTACCAGCAATGAAGAGGAAACTAATACAATAATTAGGGGCTATTTTGCCAATTGTATGCCAATAAATTTGACAATCTCAGTGAAATGGAGAGAAATTTACCAAAAATATAAATTTCTCAGATTAATGGAAGAGAAAATAAAACACTTAAGTATCTCCATTTCAGGGGGGAAAACCGAACAAGCCATAAATGAATTCCCAAAGGGGAAAAAAAAATTCCTCAGTGTCTGATGGATTTGTAAGTGAATTCTAATGAACAATTAATTCCAATACTCTATAAGTCATTTAGGAAAATAGACAAAGGAGTCCTACCAAATTCTTTTTTATCATAGAAATATGATGCTGATACCTAACCTGGGAAGAGCTAAAGTAGAGAGAGAAAATTATAGGCCAAGTTCCCTAATGAATATAGGTGCAAAAATTTTAAATAAAATATTATCCAAAATATTGCAGCAAGTTATCATGAGAATAGTACACTTTGATCAGGTAAGATTTATATTAGAAATGCAGGGCTGGTGCAATATTAGGAAAACTATCAGCACAATTGATCATATCAATAATAAGACTAACAAAACATATAATTGTCTCAGAGATGCAAAAAAAGTTTTTGACAACATACAACATCCATTCCTACTGAAAACACTGGAGAGCGTCAGAATAAATACAGCCTTCCTTAAAATTTTGAATAGCATCCACCTAAAACCGTGAGGAAGCATTAAATGAAATGGTGATAAGCTAGAAGCTTTTCCAATAAGATTGGGAGGAGGGGAATAAAACAAGGATGTCCTTCATCACCACTGTTATTCAATATATTACTAGAGACATTAACTTTAGCAATAAGAAAAGAAAAAAAGTTGAAGGAATTAGAATTGGCATAGAAGAAACAAAGCCATCATGGAAAGCTATCAGAAAATCCTAGAGAATCAAGTGAAAAACTACTTGAAAAAATAAATTAATCAAATTTTCAGGATATAAAAAAACCAACATAAATCCTCACTATTTTTGCGCATTCTTAATAAAGCCCAACAGCAAGTGATAGAGAAGTTTCATTTAACATTATTGTAAACTTTATAAAATATGTGAGACTCTACCTTCAAAACAAACCCAGGAACTATGTGAACACAATTACAAAACACTGGTCATACAAATAAATTCATATCTAAATAATTTGGAAAATATCAAATGCTCAATGGTTGGTTGAACTAACATAATAAAAGTAACAATTCTACTTAAATTAATTTACTTCTGTAGTGCCATAAAAATCAAACTACCAAACATTGTTTTATAGAGATAGAAGAAATAATAACATTCATCTAGAAGAACAAAAGGTCCAGAACATCAAGAAAATTAATGAAAAGAAATGCTAGGGAAAGTGTCTTGCCATACTAGATTTTAAATTGTATTAAAAAGCAGCAATCATCAACACTACTGGTACTGGTTAAGAAATAGAGTGATGGATCAATGAAATAGGTTAGGTACACAAAACACAATACTCTATGACTATAGTAATCCATTGCTTGAAAAACCTAGACTCCAGCTTCTGGGATAAGAACTCGCTATGACAAAAACTATTGGGAAAACTCAAAAATAGAATGCAGAAACTAGGCATATGCCAACATCTTGCACACTATACCAATATAAAGTCCAAATGGGTACATGAAGGTATAAAGACTGAGGCTATAAGCTAACTAGGAGAGGAAGGGATAGTTCAATTGTCAGATTTATGGAAAAGGGAAGAATTTATAAGCTATTTGTTGTCATATAAATCACTACTGAATAGAGAAATCCAAATTAAAGCAACTCTGATTTACCATTCCAAATATATCAGACTGCCTATTGGAATGCCTAATGGAAAAAGAAAATGACAAATGTAGAAGAGAATGTGAGGAAATTAGGACACTAATGCATTGTTGGTGGAGTTATCAACTGATTTAACCATTCAAGAGAAATTTGGAAATATATTCAAAGGGCAACAAAAGTCAAACCCTTTGATCAAGCTATACCACTACTTGATCTATATTCCAAAGAGATTAAAAACAAAAAATGAAAAGATCATATAGTAGGAAAATATCTATAACAGCTTTTTTGTGGTTGCAAAATATTATAAACTGAGGTAATACCCATCAGTTGGAGAATGACTGAACAAGTTGTGATATATGATTGTAATAGAATACTATTGTGATATTAAAAAAAAATGATCAGGAACCTCTCCAAAAAAATCTTGGAAAATCTTGCAAGAACTGATGTAAAGTGAGCAGAACCAGGAGAATATTATACACAATACTGGCAATATTATACAATGACCCACTGTGAATTACCTGGCTATTCTCAGAAATACTAACCCAAGGCAATTTCAAAGGACTTAAGATTACAAATACTGTCCATCTCCAGATAAAGAGCTGATGGAGTCTGAATGAGATTGAAGCGTATTTTATTTTTTAATTTATTTTTTTCTTTTCTAACAATATGATTAATATGGAAATATATTTTTAATGATTGTACATGTATAATTGATGTATAATTGCTTCTCTTCTCATTGAGGTGGAAAGGGAAGGACAGAAGGGGAAACACTGGAAATCAAAATAAAAGCAATATTAAAAATTATCTTTGCATGCGATTGGAGAAAATAAATAACTAAAGAGCTTACTTTTAACTTCTTTTTCTTACAATTTTATGAGTAAACATGATGGTGTGAAGGACAGTATTTTTCTAGTAATCCTGAGCCCCAACCAGTGTATTGTCCCCATTGATTATCTGTTGATATCAATTTGCCAGACAGTCAATTAACTTTACCCTTTTAAACAAATATTAACTGAAGTAGTATGGTAACAAGACTTGTCAAAAAATGTGCCATCCTCCTGTCTCTAAATTCTGGGACACACTCTCTTAGAAATATGTAGAGACCAGGGTAAAGTGAAGTCAAACTTAGAGCACATGTGCAAACACTATGACTCACAACTCACAGGTGAGTTTTGCCAAGTGTACTGTCAATCAGCAACAGTTTGTGGCTACATTTCAGCAGAGAAGTGGTAGAGTCTATCATCCAAAGTAGAGAAAAGGAGTATTTGAAATACATTTGACAGAATTTACTCACAGAATAAGAAAACAATTCCAGTTCAAAGGCAGGAATCAAGAAGACATGACCAAATAATTTTATCATTGTGAAAGAAGCCCATTTAAACAAGGCTGCATTGCTTTTATCCAAGGAAAACAAGTAGTTTTTACAATAGTGAATGGGATTGTCTGCTCTGTTTTATTGTATACATAGTTGGTGTACTTTATTTCAGTTTAATTGTTCAGTAGAGAGAATGCTGAGCCTAAATTCAGGAAGTTAATGTTGTTGTTGTTGAGCTGTGTCAGTTATATTAGACTTTCTGCCACCCCATTTGGGGTTTTCTTCACACAATACTGCTATTTCCTTCTCCAGCTCATTTTACAAATAAAAAAACTGAGGCAAACATGGTAAATGACTTGCCTAGGGTTAGATAGTGTCTGAGGCTGGATTTGAACTCAACAAGATGAATCTTCCTTTCTCCAGGCCTGACACTATCCATTGCACTACCTAGCTGTCCCTGGAGACAGGGTGATGTGAGTTCAAATTTAACCTCAAAAACTTACTGGCTGTGTGACCTTGTGAAAGTCATTTGATTTCCATTTGCCTTAATCCACTGGAGAAGGAAATGGCAGACCATTCCACTATCCTTGCCAAGAAAACTCCATAAACACTATTGGTATACTATGGTCCATAGGATCACAAAGAGTGGGACAGAACTATATAATTGGAAAACAACAACAAATATTTTATCTCTCCTTCAATTTTGAATAGGAAATTTCTACTAATAGGACGCTAAGTAGTTGAGGGATTAATCAAAGATGTTAGAAAGTGCTGATCATTCCTCTTTTTACCCAACAACTATTTTATCTTCAGCTCCTGAAGCTCATGATACTGTAATCATTTGTTTTAGGGTCACAAATAAGATGCCCACAGGATATCCAAAATTGTCCAATCTTTTGAGGTTAGCAAAGGCAAGAAGGAAACAGAGACTCTTCTCCTTTCCACTATCCCTAAGTGAATCCCTTGGCTGACAGTACTTCTATCATTGAGTAGAATTGCCTTTTTTTATGCCTAGATTTTGAAAAGGCTTGCTTATTTTATTCAGAATATGGTATAATTTTTGAATAATATTTAATTATCCCCAATTATATATAAAAACCATTTTTGACATTTTTTTTAAAATGTTCAAAAATCTTTCTTTCCATGTGTCCTCATTATATATCAAATTGACTCTAGATAAACTGTGATAGAATTACAAAAAAAATGGAAGACATCTTTGAGATTGTCTGATTTCAGTCAACAACCCTCAATATAAGAATCTCTAGTATTATTCACTTCATGACAGTTTCAGATGATTTGAGGTATCATACTGATATATACAAACATCAAATTCATTGACAACTTTCATTATCTTCCCATTTTCTGCTTCCCATCTTCTATTTAAGGTTTACCTAAAACATACAATGAGTAAAATAACAAAAAAATGAATCCATTGATTTTATTCTTCATGAAACCTGCTTATAGGAAGAGTTGATTTTTTGATGAAAGATTAGCTTTTATGTTCATTATCCATGCCAGCTTATGAAATGTTATAAGAACTATTATTTGCCATGATTCAGTGCACATCACCAGCTGGGGCAAAGGAGGATTTGCCCTATAGCATGAAGTTACAAATTAGGTTTCATTAGACAGATTTTATTATTTCCTCAAAAGCATCTGGTCTTATCCATTCTTAGAAACAAATATGCAACTAGACAGTTCATTGGCCTGTTCCATCATAGATGTACATTCTGAATAATAAACTTATCCTTATGATGTTTCTCTTAAGATGTTACTGTGAAAAATGGAAATTAGTATGGTTAATAATTTTATTAAATATAAGAAGACAGAAAAATTAAAATTACTTTCAATTATCTAGCTCTTTACATTTTACAAAATGCCTACTTTTAGAAACCTGGTGATGCAATATTTAGCAATGGAAGGAAAATAAGAAATTAGCTTGTCTACCACTGCCGTTCCATTTTATAGGTTAAGGAACTAAAGAACAAAAGACGAAAGTGATTTCTTGTAAAAAAAAAAAAACTAGTTAAGTGGCAGAGACACAAGCTTAATCCAACTCTCATAAAAGGAAAGTAAGTGATATACTAACTATATGACACTACTCCTTTAAATACTATTAATTCCATGTTACATAATTAGCAACTAAGATGGATATAAAGCCAAAATAGCTGCTATGTCACAGTATGCAAAGCTATTCAGCTGAACTCTTTCTACATTTCATTTCAAAAATCTTTAAAGAATGCCTCAAATCAAACTGTGGAGTGGCAGAGTCAATAAGGTGTTGAGGTGAGACATTTTCCAGTCGAAAACAAATTGGGACGTCTGTAGAAAACGTCTGTCACAACCAGCTGTGAGTTTAGCCAAGAGTATGCACTGTGGCAACAAAAGCAGCAGTCCTTAGAGGTGGCTGACAGGAGCAGTAGGAACTTCAAGAGTTCTCAGGCCAAAGACAGAAGAAAGAATTTCAGGAGCTGTCACTCCAAAGATGGCAGGGGTGAGATAACTGGTCAGAAAGAAATTACAAATGAGGCTATGCTGGCACGAGGTGAAGGACGTTGCTGTATTGCTCACATGCATTTCCAGAATAAGGAGGAATATAAGTATATGCAGCCATGGTGGAACAGGGAACTTAGTAACAGTTGAGAGGGTGTTAGGGGGAGGGTGCTTGTGGTCACTCAAAGTGTGGAGGAACTAATTCCAGTTACAAGGCAGAAAAAGGAGCATTAGCACTTGTCACTGAAGAAGAAAAAAAATTTGAGTTACAGTTCCATGGCCAAAAGGAGTGATAGCACTTGTGGCTACAGGGGAGCAAATGCCCTTAAAGCAGTGACCACAGCTTCCCTTGGATTATACCAACTTGGAAGAACCCCAAACTATCCCCAGAAGTAGCTTTGAAAACAGCACTAAGAAAGTGCCCCCTCTATCCCAGGAACAGAACTCAGCTTTAACAAAATGGCATGACACAGGTTGGAAAAAATGAGCAAACAATAATTTAACAAAACCGAACATAAAAAGCTGCTATAATGATAGGGAAAAATCAAGACAAAAACTCAGAAGAAGAAATTAATATCAAAATAGCTACAAGTAAAACTAAAAAATAATGTGAATTATACCCAAGGTCAACAAGAATTCTTGGGAGAGCTCAATAAAGATTTTAAAAATATAATGAGAGACATAGAAAAAAATGGAACAAGTAATGAGAATTATGCATTTTTTAATAAAAACAATCATTTGGTAAAACAGGAACAAAAACATACTGAAGAAAATAACATCTTAAAAAGACCCAATGGTAAAAGAAGTAGAAAAAGTTGTTAAAGAAAAATCTCCTTGCCCAAATGAATAAAAAGAGGACAAAAGGTCACTGAAGAAAATGATTCTTTAGAAATTAGAATAGGATAAAATGGAAGCTATTGACTCTATGAAGTATCAAGAAACAATCAAAGTCCAAAGAAGGAAAAAAATAGTAGAAGAAAATGTGAAATATCTCATTGGAAAAACAATTGAGTTGGAAAAGAGAAAAAAGAGATGATTCAAGAATTATTGGAATGCTTGAAAGCCATGAAAAACAAGATAAAAAGATCCTTGAACATCTCTCAGGAACTTATCTATAAAAACTGCCCAGGTATCCTAAAACAAGAGAACAGACAAATGAAAATTGAAAGAATCCATTGATCGCCTAGTACAAGAAATTGCAAAGTGAAAACTCAGAGAAATAGTTTAGATAAATTCAAGAGCTCCCAGGTCAAGGAGAAAATATTGCAAGCAGTCAGAAAGAAACAATTCAAATATTATGCACCCATACTCAGGATCATACAAGATTGAACATTTTTCAGATTACACTAGCAGAAAACTTGGAATATGATATTCTGGAAAGCAAGATGCTTTACCTAGCAAAAATGGGTATAATCATTTGAGAAGAAAATGGGCAATTAGTGAAAAAGAGGACTTTCAAGCACTCCTGATGAAAAGAGCAAAGCTGAATAAAATTTTGGACTTTTAAAGAAAGACTCAAGAGAAGTATAATAAAGTAAACAGTAAAGAGGGACTCATATGGTTAATATGTTTACTTTATGGGAAAGGATACTTGAAGTTCCTAAGAACTTTTTTTTTCATTATTAGGAAATTTTGAAGGAATGTACAGACAGAGGTCAAGGGTATGGGTTAACTATCATTAGATGATATAAAAATAAGAGGACTGTAGGATGAGAAAGGTAGATGACCTGTGAAAAGCAGGAAAGGAAAGGAAGAATGGGGAAAATTATTCCACATAAATAAGATACGGAAGGAAAAGCTTTCATACTGAATTGAAAAATGGGGGAGGGTGAGCTGGAAATGCTTGAACCTCACTCTAATCAGAATGAGTTTAGGGAAGGAATAACATACAGACTCGGATATAGAAATCTGTCTTACCTGAAAGGGAAGTAGAAGGGGAAATAATACAATCAAAATCACTTTCAATAAAGGTCTGCAGAAGCATGGATTAAAAATGCATTGGAAACTAAATAATCTAATCCTATAGAATAAGTGGGAGAAGAAGAAATCATTGAAACAATAATTTCAATAAAAAATGCCCAAAAAGAGAAAACCTATGAAAATTATGTTACCACATCAATACTTGAAATAAATTTTATATCACTAAACATTTACACAAACAAAATAGAGAAAGTGCAGATCAATGAATTGGGTATGAAATTAAAAAAAAAGGAAAAGAATAAATTAAACAGTAATTGAAATTCCTGAAAAATCACAGAAGAAATTGATAAAATAAAAAGTTTAATAAATTAACTAATGAAAAATTAGATGATTTTAAGAAAAAAATAGATCAACCATTGTTTAATTAAATTTAAAAAAAAAAAAAAAGAAAGAAGACAATAAACTTGACCAGCACCAAAGAATGAAAAGGGTTAATTCACCACCACTGAAAATTAAATCGAAGCAATTATTGGGAATTATTTTGCCCAAATATATTTCAACAAATCACACAATATAAATGAAAAGTTTTAGTATTTACAGAAATATGAATTTCCCAGAATAGCAGAAGAGGACATATAGTGCTTAAATAGCCCTATGTTAGAAAAAGAAATTGAATAAGCCATGAATGAGGTCACCAAAATATCTCCAAGGCAATATGAATTTACAAGTGAATTCTACCAAACAGTTAAAGAACAATTAATTCCAATATTAAGTTATTTAAAAATAGTCAAAGGACTTCTTTCAAATCCTTTTTATGAAACAAATTTGATGTTGATACCCATACCAAGATGAGCAAAAACAGGATAAAAGAACTATAGACCAATTTATCTAATGGATATTAATGCAAAACTTTTAAGATAAGATACAAGGAAGGAATTTACAAATATACATCATCCTGACCAGGTGGGTTATACCAGGAATGCAGAACTAGCACGATATTGGGAAAACTATCAACATAATTGTCCATATCAATAACAAAACTAACAGAAATTATATGATTACCTTAATGGGGGTAGAAAAGACTTTGGACAAAATACAACACTGATTCTGATTAAAAAATACTAGAAAGTAAAGGAATAAATGGAGTTTTCCTTAAATTAAAAGATATGTTTAAAACCATTAGCAAGCATTATCTATAATAGGATAAGGTAGAAGCATTCCCAGTAAGATTTGGGGTGAAGTAAGGATTCCTATTATCACCAATATTATTCAAAATTTTATTAGAAATGCTAGCTATAGCAATAAGACAAGCAAAAAGACACTGGAGGAAAAAATAGGTATTGAGAAAACAAAACTATCACTCTTTGCAAATGATATGATGACATATTTAGAGAACCCTAGAGAATCAACTAAAAAAAAAAACAACAACTAGTTGAAACAATTAACAATGTCAACAAAGTTGCAGGATATAAAATAAACCCACATAAATGATCAGAATTATGATAGATTGCCAACAAAACTCAGCAGAAAGATATAGAAAGAGAAATTCTATTTAAATTAATTGTGGGCAATACCATATATTTGGCAGTCTACTTGGCAAGACAAGTCCAGGAACTATATGAATAGAATTACAAAATACTTTTCACACAAGGACAGCTCTAAACATTTGAAGAAATATTTATTCCTAGTGGGTAGGCCAAGCCAATATAATAAAAAGACAATTCTATCTAAATTAATTATTTCAGTGCCAAACTAAACTACCAAAAATTACTTTATAGTGGTAGAGAAAAACAATAAAATTCATCTTGAAAAACGAAAACTCAAGAATATCAAAGGAATCAATGATAACAAATGTGTAAGAAAGTGGTTAAGCAGTACCAGACCTCAAACTGTATTACAAAATGGTAATCATGAAAATAATTGAGAACTGGCTAAGCAATAGAGTTAACTGGTTGTTGTCCATCATTCTCAAAGATGACCAAAATGACATCACTATGTTTGGTTGCAGGTATAACATGTCAAGCTGCTGTTGATTACACAACTATGAGCTCAGAAGGCTAGACCACAGGTCAGGCACAAAAACTCCATATAAATATTCGGAGTGAAACTGTATGAAAAATGTGCATGTGTCATCTTTGTTTCTGAACTACTGCTATTTTCTTGTACTCATAGAACATCACACCTTCTTTGATACAGGCACACTACTCTTGGAAGCCCTGTGTCAGTGTCTTCCACGTTTCTCAATTGATTCCAAAGTTCTTCAAAGTCCAGTGCCCTTGTATCACATCTTCTAATCTCCATGTGAGAGCTTGCCTTGTGTGAGTTCTATATGGAAGAGTCTTTTAGGCAAATGTACATTTGGCATTCAGATAATGTAGCCAGCCCACTGGAGTTGCACTCTTTGCAGTAGTTTGCTTGTTTGTCAGTTGAGTTTAAGAGAGATCTCAGTGTTTTCTGGTACTTTATCTTAACAGTTGATCTTCACACTTCTCCTAAGATAATTCGAATGAAATGATTCAGTTTCTTGACATGACACTAGTAAACTGTCCAGGCTTCATTGTTGTTGTTGTGTTCATCCTTCATTTTTGAAGAAAATCATGACATCACAGAAATGATGACATAACTTACACTTGACTTTGTTTTGAGTGAGACAGGGCTGTGCAAGGTCACCAGCCTTACTTTCTTCTCCTGAGCCATCTGGATCCAGTGACCAGATATTCATCAGGATGACTGGAGATAGCACAGAACGCAGTGGGGGATCTTGACCTTTTTTGGTGAAGGTCTATCCAAGTATTCACTTAGAGTGAGGTAACCCCAAGGAGGACTTTACTACAGAGATGTTTGCTTAAAAGGCCTTTGTGGCAACAATGAGGATAGCACAATGGCTTCATGGACTTTCCATGTAGCAGGCAGTCTAATGCCTCTTCTTTCCCACACTTTATTTTCATGACTCCCAATCACTGAGGGTAGCTCTGGCAATGTGTGCATTAACCTTATTATCGATGTGAAAATCCCTGGAATTTATTTAGCCAAGGTAAGTGAACTTATCTATAATGTTAAAAATTACTACATTTGCTGCAAGTGATGGTTCCACATATGGATGATATAGTGCTGGCTGATGGATAATCCCTACTTTCTTTGTGTTAATTGTCAGACAAAAGCATGAACAAACAGAAGAGAATTGAACCATACTTAGTGGAATCTCAGCCTAAGAAGCTATACTAAGTTTGCCAACAAAAAGTCATGTACCAACTATCCCTCCAATTTAGTCTTGGCTGGTAACCTTTTCAAGTTAAATAATTTACTATCAGAGCAGCAATTGACATTGATGCAATAAAATAGTGGATTAGTGGAATTGATTGGGTACAAATTACCCAGGAGCAAATGACCATAGTGATTTAGTATTTGATAAACTCAAAGATCAAGGTTTTTGGGACAATAAAACACAATTTGACAAAAAATTCCTCGAAAGCAGTTTGTCTCCTATTTAGATCAATATTTAACATCTTATAACAAATTGTGGTTAAAATGAGTACATAACTAAGACGTAAAGAGGGATATCATAAACAAATTAGGGGAGGCTTGTAGACAGCCAGTACTGATGGAGTCCAGAATGTGAGGTACTTGGGACTTGTACTAGTGTAAAGGCTGACGTTCTCAGGAAATTGGCTTACCCTTCCACTCTTGATAAGCAAGTATGAGATCGTCCTGACCCTGATTGTGTACCCTGAGGTTGCTATGCAGAAGGAACTAAGATATGGATGTAAAAGATGTAAACTAAAAATGTTCCCATAGGAATAACCTTACTTGCTTGCTTGCTAAAGAGAGTATATAAATCTTGACCCTCAGATCAATAAATCAGTCATGTACCAGAGTCATGCACCAGTCATGTACAGATGGTACAGGCTCACTGCTGGCAGAGGATGGAATGCTTTACCTGTCAGATATGTTGATAAGGATATAGTTTGTGATCAAATGAGATAGAGATGCTCATAGGAAGTGAAATGGATTATTTTGGTTACATTAATTAAAAAAAAGTTTAACACAAATAAGATCAATACAGACAAGATTAGAAGGAAAGGATGCTGGTGAAAACATTTTACAGCAAGTTTCTCTGAAAAAAAAAAGCTTTCATTTCTCAAATATATAGAGAAATGAGCTAATTTATAAGAATAAATGTCATTCTCCATCTGAAAACTGGTCAAATGATAGGAACAGGCAGTTTTCAACAGAAGAAATCAAAGCTATCTATAGTCACATGGAAAATGTTCTAAATCATAATTAACTAGAGAAATGGAAATTTAAACACCTATCAGATTAATATAAGTAAAATAAAGTACAAAGTAAAAGTAAAATGACATTTTTTTTGGCGGGGATGTGCAAAAAATATGGACACTAATGCGCTGTTGGTGGAATTGTGAACGGATCCATCAATCCTGGAGAGTAATTTGGATTTATGCCTAAAGGATCCCAACTAGATCAAACAAAACATAAGAAAAACCCTCTATATGTACAAACATATTTATAACAAATCTTTGTGTGCTTGCAAAGAAATGGAAATTGTCACAATTGCCATCAATTGGGGAATAGCTAAAAAAAAGTTGTGGTATATGATTGTGATTGTGCTATGAAAATGACTAGTAGGATAGTTTCACAAGAATATGGGAAGATTTATACAAAATTTTACAAAGTTAAGTGAAGAGAACATTGTATATACAGCATCAACAAAGTTTTGTGATGATAAACTGTGAAATGACTTAGCTATTTTGATAAATAGAGTAATCCAAGACAATACCAAGGACTTATTAAGAAAAATACTATCCATTTCTAGAGAATGAACTGATGGAGTCTCAATGCATATTGAGACATTTTTTCACTGTCTTTCTCTTCTTTACTTTCCTCTTTCCTCCTTTTTTATTTTTCTTTTTGCAACATGGCTAATATGTCAATATGTTTTGCATGATTTCACATGTATAATGATCACATTCCTTGCCTTCTTGATGTGTATGTGTGGGGAGAGGGTAGAATTTGGAAGTTTTTTTTTTTTAATTCATTAAAAAAATAAATTACGCATGTGCACACAGACACACACACATGCAGATATATAGAAGCAACTAGAGCTCATAGATTCCAAGTGAATTGTATGCAATTACAAAGCTTCCAAATTTATACAAAATTTCAATAAAGATTTCCTGATTATAACTACATTGCTTTTTCCATTATATATACTGATTCTTCCATAAGTGTTTAAAAACTCATTAAGTTGAAAGTTTTAATTACAACTACTATTTCTTCTAGATTTTCCTCCAGAAAGATTATGAAATGGCCAATAACTTAGTGTGAAATCAAAGTGTCATTTTGATATCACCTATATGAACTCAACAAATAAAATTTTGAACAAAAGTCATCAGACAGATGATGGATTTAATGTGGATTTTTTTTAATGGGAAAAACACTGGTTCATGACCTAAATTCAAATGTTATATGAAGGATAGCCTGATGTTCACATGTAGAAACCCATATTTCATAACTGATGAAAATTATGTAAAGAAATAATAGAAATTATTCATCTATCACATCATTGTAGGTTGTAAAATTTAAATAAAACTAGTTCTTACTACTTGGAAAGCACAACCTGGGACAAAAATTAGACATTGAGAAACTACTATCTTTCATAGAGTGACAGATAACAAATCTTCATACTAACATATAGTTTTTTTCATAACATTGCGAACTAAACCAATAGACTGTCTTGGAAGCAGAACATTATTAAAGACCTACCTGTAGTTCACAGTTATCTATACATAAAGACTGATCCACATGTAAATAACAATGTTTTAATAAATGTCATCATTCCAAATGAATATAATATGCAAGCAATAAGAAGCATATAGATTTTAAAAATCAGTGTAAAACTGAAACACATTTGGGAACAGGATAAGGTATGTACAATACTTCTTATCCAAGCCTGATACTTGAATTTTCTATAAAATACTTGCTATATATCTCCAGAGAGGAGTTTATATACTACTTTCATTTAATTACAGAAAGCAGTTAGTTTATTCACCTGTCCAATAGCCTATAGATTGTTAAGCATAAAGAAAATAGCATCTGCTACCTTATGTTAGGACTGTTTCCATCTGAACTCCCTAAAAAAGATAAATAGAAATTGAGGTATTGATAATAATGGAAATATGAAGGCTTTCTTCTTGAATCTTGAGGTCAAATTAATTCAAAGGATGAAGGCTATGCTAGAATTATTTTAGTTTTTTCCAGATAAGATAAACTGAAAAGGAAAGCCACAACTGCACATGTCAATAGACTTACATTATAAGCATCTTGAAAGCAAATCTCAATAAGAAGAGCATAGTGAAATTAACACCTTTACAATAACAGACATAACATATATTTTCTGAATTTCAAAATGACTCACAACAGATTTGGAAAATATCCTAAAACAACTTAATACAGTATCAACAAATTCTGTAAACTAATTAAAAAAGAGAGGCAAATATCATAAGACAGCTATAAAAGGAATGACACTTCCTTGTCAAAAGAAGGAAGATTGATAGATGTCCTCAGAGAATGATAAATGGATTAAAGAAGTACTGAAATACTTCTACAACTATACTTTAATTCATAGAGCAACAAAAATGCTGACATTAAAACAGATTTTGTCCAATATAAAAAAATAATTTAAAGTCAGTATGGAACACTGGAAAGGGCTATAATTCAAGAGTGAAATCAAAAAGCTCTCCCTGGATTACTTCCAAATAAAAAAGAAACTAACAATCAAAAAGAACTGTCATAGAATTGTTTACATAAATGGAAGGATTCATGATGGAGATACAAAACTGGTAAATGCAGCTTATTTGAGAAAATCATAGAAACTGCAACAAATCACTTCAGGGTGCAAAATTTATCACCTAGTAAATAGTTTAAAATGCATCATATATTAGCAAAATTATATACCAAGAATTCTATGTAATCCATAAACTAACAGAAAATACTTCGTTTATAAATACAGACACTAAAATATATTTGAGAATCTACCTTTTGCATGAATCCTTTCTCATCCTCCCATATCCACTGAATTCCTCCTTTCATCTGGCTGGGATTGCCTTCCATTTACTATGTATATGTCTTTTATATACAAAGTCATATGCATCTTATCTCCGATATATGGATGTTATCTCCTCCATTAGAATGTGAACTCTTTGAGAACTTGAATCCCTAAAACATTCTTTGCATACCTTTTGTTTAGAAGAGTTTCTGGAACATCAGAAACATAACAATTGCTTTAAAAAAACTTATTTATTAGTTGACAGGTTATGACCTTTTATAGTATTAACTGATGATGATGATGATGATGATGATGATGACAGGATGACATAGTGGGTAGAATGCTGTGCTGGGAATTAAGATACAGCTGGGTGCAAATCATGCCAGTGACATATACAAGTTGAGGGACTCTGAAGAAGGAAATTAACTTTAATATTACCTTAAGTAATTATTCAAATCTTACCTCTCAAGTAATACTTGGGATTTAGTATTCTTTGATGAAAGTAACTCCCACCCTAGTGAGAATTATTCTCATGAATGAAATGATAGTCTACTACTATATTTAAGTCTTTCATATATATATATATATACATATATATGTATATATATACACATATATATATGTATATATATATATATATATATATATATATATACAGAACATTTACTAATTACCAAGTACTAAATACCATGAAAAGTATGATGTTGGGCCTTGAAGAAGATAAAATAGCATAGTAAAATTTTTGATTACCCATTGCAAACCTCAAAGCCAAATATAAAGACCAGATATTGCTGTCATTATTAATATTCTCCTCTGAAAAGGGCATAGGGCAGGTAGGTGCAGTTGGACTGAATTGGCTTTATCTAAGAAGGAAGGCTTATCTTTGAGCATAAAGATATGCTCCTGCAGGCTTTCTCCCTCATAAACATTTGTTTGGATGGATGGATGAGGTCCCTGCAAAATTGGATGGTTTTGGATGATGGAATTCCATCTGATGTCAACATTTACATTGAAAGTCAAGGGTATAATGGACCTAGGATTATGGATCTACCAGAAGCCTGGCAAAGAAACTATAAAGTACCCGAGGCAAGATAATTTGGCATTTTAGAAATCAAGAAAGGGAATTCCAGCAATAAGGAGGTGTGTTACCCCTTTACCCATTCTGTTCTCTAGGTTTGAGCCTATTTTACTTTGATATATCTATGTGCTCATGGAAGAGAATGTCACAAATGCTGGGGTCTTGTATTTTTGCCAGATGTTATTACTCTACCACTTTAGTAAATACGCCTTCTGAGAGCTAATTAAGGCTGGCTGACTAAAATGATACTCTTACGGGCATGCATACCAGTTGAAGCTTCAACTTAACGGCATAGAGAATTCAAACTTGGCCTCTTGCTGGTAAATTTAGAAACCTGATGGGATAGTCTTCCTTTGCAAATCTGCATCTTATCTTTGATAGTAAAATTAGGATAAAGATCATCAGATTTAAAAAATTCTACACAAGGAATACAGCAAACTCTGAAAAACTAAAAATGAATGTCACAATGATTGAGAGGTATACGGTAGATAAGTAGCACAGTGAGTAAGCTATACTTTGTCACTGAGCTAAATGCACAATGAATAAGCTACCTAATGAGAAATTCCAAAGAACAGGGGTCAAAAATGTCATCAGGGAATTGTAAAAAAGGAAGAAAAAATGAACTGGTCATAAAGCATGAGAACTCAATAACGAGAATGTCTCACTGGTTCTTTCACATTGTCAGGGGAAAGCAAGACAGATTGCTAGTACTTTGGGTGTTTGCAGACAATAAACATGGGAAGAAATAGACAAGTCACACAAGATAGGCAGACATGAATGAGATCTGAGTTACTGGAATAGACAATACAAAAACTTTCAAACTGATGAGATAACAGATCCATTTTAATACTTGAATGACACATAATTCATTCAACAATTACTTAATAAGCAACTACTTATTAGATGTATAGGCCCAGAAAAGGACAAAGAAAGAAAACTGACATTCCCCCATTCCTAACACATTCTTTTTTTGTCATGACACCAACCCCACTATTGAAACTTGATTCTATATTTTTAGATAACCATAGCAATTTAGTTATTCAATTAAAAAATGACAAGTGTGAAAAATAATCTGCATTAACTACATACTGGTCATTGCCACGTATTTTTTTCCCTATCTATTTTCTCACTTCTTTATTTTCCCTCTGCTTTCATTTTTTCATTCTAGCCTCTCTCTTGAGTTTCATAATTTTATCTTTCCCCTGTTTTGTTTTGCTTTGTTTTAGAGAGATAATAAAGAACTAGTGACCATATCTTGAGATGTCATTTCCTTTCCTATTCCCTTAGGTAACCTTTTGGTCTGCCATGGGGAAGAGTGGTAGTGTTACCTAGTTAAGAGAAAGTGAGAGGAAGGAGGACAATTCTTTTTGCCTTAATGGATTAGGACTGAGAAAATTTGGGGCAATATATATACGGAGGAAAACAATTAGGAAATCTAAAACTGTAGATGTCAAATCAAAAGTTTTGTTACTATCCCTAACTTACTTCTACTAACTACTATTGCTACTGAGGCTATTGCTGCTGTTGCTATTACCACTACCAATAATAATTTAAAATTATGTATTAAGATTTTACAAAGCACTTTGCATATATTATCTCATCTAAGTATCAATTTTCCTGTGAAATACACTATTATTATCTCCATTTTATATATCAGGAAACTAAGACTGAGAGGAATTGATAAGCTTACCCAGGTTTACACAGCTAGTGTCTGAGGAGGGTTTTGGAATCCCAACATTTTAACTTTAAGTTCAGCACCCTATTCATTATTCATGCCATATAATTTTTAAAAACCATCTTAGGTGTTGAAACCAATTGTCATTTACATTTTTAAATAAAATTTAAATTTTAGAATTCTTCAATACTTATGTGTCTGTGCTTTCCAAAGTGCTAATGATGTTCTATATAACAGCAAAACAATTGGTGGATTTACTTAGATCATGGGGAAAAAAAAAAATTTAAAAACCCAAACAAGTTTGCCAAACTGTTTGCTTAGCAGAATGGAGACAAAACAGCTGGTTAATTGACTGGGTTTTCATTTGTCATCTGGTTGTTTTGACATATGTATAAACAAAGCCACAGAGACAGCTAAATGAATTAAAATGAAAATTCAATGTATACCATTTGGTTGGAGTTAACACCAAGAGTTGTTACTCATTGCTGCCATCTACTGGCAAATAAAGTCCTAAATTTAAAAGGGGTTGCCCTGATTGTCCAAAAATCTGCTTCCGCAATTCACACAAACCCAGCAAAGTTCCATTCTGGTCTCAAGACAACTTTCCATTTCAGTTTTTAAGAGGAGAGAAAAGGGCAAGATAACATGAATTAAGCTGTCAAGTGGTAAAAGGAGGTTAAATGAAAGGAAATATGGGTGTGCATCCTTATTATTGGATGGTTGTCAGTTCACCCAACAGTTCATTAAACATGATCCACCCACACTCATCTTTACCAAGAACTATTAATCCACAGCTGGGCAAATAACAGATTTATTATACTCTGCTTAATTGTAACCCATAAAAAGAGATTATGTCCTAAGGACTGATTCACTACAAACCATCTGTGTCCTATTAGATAATGTAAACTCATCTTAGAGACCATTTTTTTTTTGTCTTTTCTACAAGTAGGTTTCTTATATTCACCTTCCTCTTCTCTCTAGCTCTAACTAGGCTACTCAAATAAGTCAAAACATCAAAATTTGTGCAAATTATTCTCAATAGTATGTAGTACTTCAAATTTCCCTTTCTTTCCTTTATTATCTTCTATATTTACCAGTAGAACACTATAATCCAATATTAACAATCTACAGTAGTAAAATAACACATCATGGAATGTTTGTTTACTAAGTTTTCAAACCCAAAGAAGAAACAAAATTTTATTGGTACATATAAAATAGTCTCTATTTTAGGTGACTTCCAAAATCAGTGATCTGTACAGTCTATATTTTCTCATAATTTATGGGAAAATACTACTTAGTTACTTAGGTCATTCATAACTTGGGTGGTCTTCCTAGGATTTGGGAATTCCCTACCCTCTTGACCTTCTGCTGTACCTAAATTATCCATTCTGGGCCCTGGGTAATTTTTACCATTCATTTTTCATTCCTTTTGTCAGGATTCTGAAAATGATAGAAGGAAAATCACCAACTTCATTCAAGTTCCCATTTATCCCTATCTGGAGTATTATAAGAGTCTCTGAACTCTCCCCATTTCTTTTCCTTATGAGGAATTGTGGCATTTTGGAAAAATACGTATTATATGGAGTCAGAAGTTCAGGGTTTGGATCCTGGAATTTTCTAATTGCTATCTAATGTTTTCAGGGGAAGTTACATGCTCCCTAGGTCTTACTTTGATCACCTAAACAATCAAGAAGTTGATCTACATGACCATAAAGTTCCCACTAGTTTTTAATCTAAACTTTTATAAGCCTTCCAATCCAAGCTCAGATCACACTAATTTACATAAAATCATTCAATAGTTCCTTATTGCTATCAAGAAGGAATCAAATATCTTAACCTTCACTGCTAGGCTCCTACAATCTTTCTGTAAATCACATTTCATATAATATAATAACACTCAACTTCATGAATCCATGCTTTAACCAAATGGAATTACATGCACTTCTCCAAACAGATCTCTTATAAGCCTTTACTTCTCTTTTATAATGTGTGAGTTCTATAGGGAGAAACCTGAATCTGCAACATTATACTGACACACCTCTCCATCAGTGAAACAGTGTGGAAAAGAAGGTAAATTGCTGAATTTGGAAGCAGGAAGAACTGGGCACCTATCAGAACTCAGGCACTTACTACCTGTGTGACCTTAGACAAGTCATTTACCTTCTTTGTTTCTTCACTTGCTCATATGTAAAGTTAAGAAATTGTACTCTAAATGGACTCTAATGCTCTTTCCAGGTCTAAATCTATAAATTTTTAATGACTAGAAACTTGTAAAACAAAGCTTCAATGGTCTAGCATAATCCTCACCAAACAAGTTTCCTTTTCCCTGAAATCTTTCCTTATATACTTATCCCCCACCTACCAGGCTCTACATAACTCATTATTCTCTAATCTGTCTTAATTTCAGAGTTCTTGTCTTATATCATTAACTGACTGCTGGGTATGTCTTCCTAGGTACACACAGGTATCTTAAATGCCACATGTTCAAAACAAAATGAAGTCCTAAATTTTAGTAATTTCAAAAATGAATACTAAAACTTAAGGCTTCATTAGTAATTTAAAAACAATAAATGCTACAAATATACTAAAAATAATTCTTGAAAGGTTAATTGTTTAATATGTTAAAGTATTTATATTCTTCTTATTAAAATTCAGAGTAACCACCATTCTGTGCTATCGATCATTCTCATGGATTTTCAAACTTTGTAAACTTTCATTAAATACTGCTCAGTAATTTAAAGGATTGGATTTATAATCTCAGCCTTATCATCACCCAAAGAACTAGGTTTTGATGCAAACATGAGAATTTGATGAGATCCCACAAGAAAAATCCTGTGGTGATAGATCAGGAGACCAAGGTGGAGAAGAAAGAGGATTGGTATCTACTGATCCACTGTTCTGAGAAATTGTCTCAGACAAATTATCACACACATGATGCATAATCACATGATGTCCATCTTGTTGAAAACAAAATTTAAAAAAAAGTATCAGTAAAATTCACAAAACTAAATAATTATTTAAAAAATGAATAAACATTCAAGGGATGTGATCTTTTCTAAGTTTGTAGCACTTATAATTTTGAAATTATTAAAGCTAGAACTGCAGTGAAACTTTTGGGGCTTCTTATGTAATATCACATTTCCTGGTAAGTACACATCTGTCCAAATTAGCATATGTGTGTGTGTGTGTGTGTGTGTGTGTGTGTAGGTAATAGACAATTCCTGGTAAATACATAACAAAATTAGTACATACGTATGTGCATATGTATTTGTGTATGTGCATATGTATCTATAATATATGTATGTATGCAGTTAGGTGACATAGAGGAAAGAGTTTTAAGACAGGGAGACCTGAGTTTAAATCTTCTCTCAGATACTTCCCAATTGTATGATGGAGGTAAATCACTTAATCCCTCAGTCTTGATTTCCCTATATGTAAAATGAGGGAATTGAACTTGATTTTCCTTAATAAGGTTTCCTTCAGCTGTAAATCTATCATTCTATTGTGGCTTTGTTTGTGACAGAGAGAGAGAGAGGAAAGACCTGTACTCCTGTATTAGATTTGTGACTTTGGTTAAGTAGGTATGAATGTAACTCAATAAGATTTTAATTGCAATGAAAGTAATGACATGCATTGGTGTGATGGGGAACAGACTCTAGGAACCTTCCAGAGAGTGAAACTTCCCACTTAATCTGGGCTTTCATACTCAAATCTGTGACCCTTAACCTAGCCTGGCCCTCCATTGTCTGATAGCTCCCAATTGCCTCCAGCTGTTTCATCCTCCTTAGACCCTCCTCCCAGACTACTAGACCACCCCCAGATCCCTCCTACAGTCTTTCTATATATAAATTCCATTTAACCTCCATGAAGGCACTCAGATTGAATCCAGCTCTTATTCTATCTCACTGAGATTCTATCTGTCCCTCTTGTCAATACAAGCATGACAAATTGTTAGGTTCCTTAAGAGTCAATCCAATATGGTGAATCTTTGATAAACTTTGTTTACTTTGTCTGAAAGAAGGCTTGAGTCAAATTAATTCAGCAGGACCCAGCACGTCAGTATTTTGGGGTACTGAGCACCCCAAACCTCAACATTATGGTTCCCTGATCTCATCAGATGGAAGGCATCCCCTCACCCCAAATATACTTTCCTCACTCTCTATACAAACGAAATTCCAGGTTCCATACCTATCATTTACATATGCTTATATTTGTATATGTATATGTGTGTATGTATATATATACATATATACATACACACATACACACATATGTATACATATATACACAATATACATGCACACATGTATATATACATACATATGTATCTACTATGCATGTACATGCACCATGCTCATATATTCTTACATACCAGTATTGCATATTTTTTGATATATATGTATATGTTTACTTGTGTATTTTGTCTCTTATTATGGTATAAAAGAAGACTAAAGAGTTAAGGTAGGAGGACCCTGACTCAGGCCTTTATTTCTTATCACTTAACCAGCGTTGGGGACCTGCAGCTCTTCCCTCTTGAGGGGATTTGTTTGGATGAAGTTTGGACTCAGTTAAGGGACCTTCACTGAGGGACAGTCCCTTACAATAGTCTCCATTACAATTGTTTTCCCAGAATATAGTTTAAGGTCACTTTAACTTTTTTTTGGCTGACCAGTTAGTCTCTACTCAATCCAATAAAATGTACAGATATATACATACCTCTTTCATATTGTACTTGTAACATTGATTTTTTTAACCATATGTACTTTACATTTATCCTTATTACATTTCATGTTATCAGATTCATATTCTCCCCTGTATAGAACTTTTTAAATCTTGATTCTGTATGACAGTGCGTTCCCTATCCTGCCTAGCTTTGTTTCAAATGATAATTTGGAAGTTAGTCATCTATGAATTCATTTAAGTCATTAATGAAAATGTTAAGGAACAGAGCCAAGAACTTATCCTTGGGGAATTGTTTTAGAGACCTTCTTACAAGTTGACTTTGAACCATAGAAGACAATTTTTTGTCATATGTCTTCTTTGAAACCCATCTAAATGCATTATTATATTTTCCACATCTCTACCCTTTCCCATAAAACTAGTATGAGATACTTTGTTAAGTGATTTAACCAGATTATATCTGGTTAAAGCTTAAGTACAACTTTTTTTTTTTCTAAATCATCAATTTGATGATTTTTCCAGAAAGGAAAAGAAATGAGGATGAATGACCAATTCTTGGAGAAATGTTTCCACTTCATTGTTATCAGGACTTCTTTTTCCAGATGATTAGCAAATAATACATAGATGTTAATCTCAATGGTCTATCATATTCATATACTTTTCTATTCTTCCCCCCTCCCTTTTTTCAAAGTTGAGCAATCTCATTAACCTGTTCTTTCAATTTCCAATCATGTAGTTGTCATAGTAGCTAAATGATTACTTCTCTTACTCTTCTTAAGTATCACATAACTTTTGGCTATTTTAATTCAGTCTAGAAAGGACTGAACTAGACTGGATTAGAAAGATCCGAAGGCCATTCTCCTTGTCAGCGAAAACAGAAACAAAACAATAATTGATCAACTTTATTTTCTCTCTAAGTTCAGTTAAAATCATGGTATTCATTGCTGGAAGCAGTGATTTTATTTTTATCCACTTTTCCCCAATACAGAGGAAAACAACAACTTTCCTTATTAACTTTATTCCATTCTGAGCTCAAATACTACTGACAATATTTTCATAGAATGATTCCACACTGCTTTTCATCCTCCTTTATCTGACAGTTCTTCTAGTTTATCTATGCTTCTTAAATATTTGCAAAGTAAGTAAAAATAAATATACACTGTAAATATGTGTTGTCCTTTTCAGACAAGTTTGCTTTTGTCACTTAATGAGGATTATTAACTTTATGCCATCAGCATTTCATTCATGAGAGTTTCTTATTTCTCTTGGAGTGACTTCCTTTTTATAATTTGAGTTTATGTGAATTCCCTTGAACCTTTTGAAATGTTTTCCCTAAATCTAGAAGACATGCCAGAATCTACTACACTTTATCACAAATTCCATTAATGTTAATATCATTTACTTTAATGTTTATGTATATACTGGGGGCTGGCACAGAGTACAGAACTCTGTAGATGATCTTGGCTGCAGCTACAACATTGTCAGCATATGCTGGAAGTCTTAGACCAGAGACAGCAAGGGAGTCAGGTACATGATCAGAAAGAGATTATAAGAGAGACTTTACTGGCACTGATTGCAACTAGTGCTACCTGGCAACTTTATTATTCGTATAAAGTTCTCTGTCATAGTTCCAAGTTAGAGAGGAGGACTTCTGTTCAGTTACAAAAGAGGAGGATCACTGGTCCCAGTTCTACAGCAGAGAGGAGAACTAGTGCTTGTGGTTGCAAAAAAAAAAAAAAAATTGCAAAGTTCCATACTGGGAAAAGATCAGAGAGCTGAGGAAGAGATCAGTGATAACACCTCTTCCCAAATCAAATCACCTTGGAAATACCAAAAACCTGCAAACTCCCAGAACTAGCTATAAAAACAAGAGAAAAGAACTCTAAAGTTTGGGACATTGACTTCCCACACACAGAGTAGCAAGGCCAATTCTAACATAAAGTTCAAAGTCAAGAAATAAGCTGCAAAAATAAAATAAAAACAAAAAATATGAACTTAAGCTTAGGAAGCTAATTTGGTAAAAGACATAAACGTAAAAGACAATAATGTGTAGAGAGCTACAGGCAAATCATTAAAAAAATTAGATTTGGACTCAAAGACAGCAAACATTACTGGAAGAATTGAAGAAAAAAGATAAGAATGCTATAGATGGTATAGAAGAACAAAGATCCACTGAAGAAAATAACTCGATAAAAAGAACAAGCCAAATGGAAAAGGAGATACAGAAGCTCATGGAAGAAAATAATTCCTTAAAAATTAGAACTGGGCAACTGGAAGCTAACGACTTCAGAAGACATCAAGAAACAATACAACAAAATCAAAAGAATAAAATAAGAAGAAAATGTTAAATATCTCATGGAAAATGCAACTGATGTTGAAAATAGATCAGGAAAAGGTAATTTAAGAATTGTTGGACTACCTGAAAGCCATGATCAAAAAAAAAAAAAAAAAAGCTTAGACATCATATTTCAAGAAATAATCAAAGAAAATTGACCTGATATCTTACATCCAGAGAGTATAATAGAAATTTAAAGAATGCACCAATCACTTTCTGAAAGAGACCCCAAAATGAAAGTTCTTAGTAATATTATTGCAAAATTCCAGGTCAAGGAGAAAATACTGCAAGCAACCAGAAAGAAAAAAAAATAAAATATCATGGAGCCACAGTATCACAAAAAAAAAAAAAAAAAAGAATAACAGCTATCATGTTAAAAAAAAAATCAGAGGAGTTGGAATATGACAAAGATGACAATCAAGAATAATCTACCTAGCAAAAATTAGTATAATCAATCATGCAGGGAAAGGATATTTAATGAAATAAAGGACTGAGCATTCCTGATGAAAATATCAGAGATGAATAGAAAATTTGACATTCAAACACAAGACTCAAGAGAAACATGAAAAGGCAAATGTGAAAAATAATCATTCAGGACTCAATAAATTTAAACTCTTTACCTTCCTCAAAAACAAAAACAAAATCTCCCTATATACCTCCTCAGCTAACACACCCCCATCTTTCCACAGACTTAAGTCCTAAAAGCTGCTCTTTCATTTCATCTCAACTATACTTCTCTATGCTTTACCCTCTTATACTTATTATTTTCCATCATTAACATCTACATTCTTTCTACTCCTAAAGACTTTCTCAGACTATGTGCAAATTGGAAAATATACCATTTGGGATGTAGTAACAATTTTAACTATCTCAAAGTCCTTTGGTGATAAGCAAGTCATGAAACAGCAGGTACATACACTGAGTGTTTTAATCATAAATTTGCATACGGGTGTCCTAGGCCAAAGGCCTGTCTTCTCACTGGAAGCAGCAGTGAGGTTTAGCAGCCCCCTGGGTATTCATGTAGCCTTTTTTTTAAGGACCATAATGCTAACCTCCTGGTGTGAGAAAGGGGCTAGAAAAGATGCCCTAAAAATTTCCTACTTCAATTAACTCTGGCCAGCTTACTGAGGCAGCTGGTAGTTCTCCCCTATATTAGAAACATACAAAAATAAGTATAAAAACTTTTGCAAAGATGATTCCAATCGTCATCGGTACATGAAATGTGCATGTACTTATGGACAACATGAAATTTAGTAGACCTGAAAGATGAGAATATCTCTTGCCATGAGAGTACTGAGCAGGTATCACATCCAAAGAGCAGCCCCGAGTGAAACAAGGCTGACAAATGAAGCCTTTCTTGCATTCCTGGGGTAAAACCTCCTCTTGCCATATGATCCAGAAAATCTCAGTCAGCATTTGTAGGAGCAGTGGACCCCCTGTCTTGTAAATCTCAGCCAAAATAGAATCAGGGACAGGTTCTTTACCAAATGAGAGGAGTTTAATGACATTAAAAATCTTTTCTTCAGTTGGAAGTTCAGCTACAGACCATATTTGAGTCCACCTATCTACTTGGTATGTAGTGCTATGCCACACACATTCTTATTTATTTTTAACAAAACACATGCCCTTCTATCTAATTAATTCAATTATGAATCATGTCCTACCAAATTTTGGTGACATTTTTGAGACGATATTTTACTTTTTTATTATACTGCCAATTCATTTAATTTATTACCCATAATCTGTAGAGTGATACATTAATATATAACTCCATAAGTGTATTTCCAATCCCCTCAACAATTATTTTATTTCCTCTATGAACAAATAGACTCTGCCTCCATTCCATACTTACTGTCATTCATAGTATGCAGTTTTACAATTTTATCTGGATATTTTTCTCCTCCAAAGGAGATTTCAAATAAAAGTACTCTTGGTCAGATGGGTGACTCTCCAACTAAGCATATACTAATGGAATTCATAAATTGCACTTCCCTTAAATAGATTCCATGATACTAATATCATATGCCATCCCTCAGAAAAATAAATTTATCATTAATAAATATTAAATAAGCACCTACTACGTAACAGGCACTGTGTTAAGCACTGGAGAAACAAAAAGGGAAAAAAGACAGTCCCTACAATCAAGGAGCTTACAATCTTATGATTTAAACATGCATTAAACATGCAAACAAATACATATAAAACAAACAATATTCTGAATAAATAACAAAAATAATAAAGGGGCAGCACTACAATTAAGAGGGTTTGGGGTAGTTTTCCTGCATTATCTGGGATTTTATCTGAGACTTCAATGAAACTAGGTACTTAAAGGAAACTACTAAGCCTCTGCCAAATGGTAGGAGCAGAAGCAGGAGAGCATCCAGTCATGAGAGACAGTCAGAGAGAATGCCAGGAATTGAGAGATGGAGTGTCTTGTTCATGGCATAGCTAGGAGGCTAGGGTCATTGGAAAATTGAGTAGATGTAAGTCAGTAAGGTATAACAAGACAGGAAAGGTAGAAAGGGGCAAGATATGAAGGCCTTTGAAAGCCAAACAGACCATTCTGTATTTTGCTTTCATAGGTGTTTCACTGTCTATAACCTCCTTTCTCTTTCAATGTCATGGCCTTCAACTGGAAGAAGAAATGTAAATATCACAGTCTAATTCTTTTTTCTAGTGCTATCCATCAGTTTCCTACTAATCTACAGAAACGGGTCAGAGTCAGTGGGCTTGATTAGTCTTGTCACATACTCTGTCACTTCTCATGTACATTTTCTATTGGACAGCATGTCTTTTGATTTACTAGTTCAAAATCGGATTTTCTATTCAGCTCTTGTCTTTTCATCAAGAATGCTTGAAAGTTCACTATTTCATTGAATGACCATTTTTTTCCTTGAAGTATTAGACTCAGTTTTGTTGGCTAGATAATTCTTGATTTTCATCCTAGTTTCTTTGACTTCTGAAACATAATATTTCAACCCTTCCAATTCCTTAATGTAGAAGCTGCTAGATCTTGTATTATCCTGATTATATTTCCACAATACTTGAATTATTTCTTCCTGGCTGCTTGCAATATTTTCTCTTTGACCTGGGAGCTCTAGAATTTAGCTGCAATATTCCTAGGATTTTCTCTTTTGAGATCTTTTTCAGGAAGTGATCAGTGGAGTCTTTCAATATTTATTTTATCCTCTGGTTCCAGAATATCAGGGCAGTTTTCCTTGCTAATTTCTTGAAACATAATGTATAAGGTCTTTTTTTGATCGTGGCTTTCAGGTAGTCCCATAATTTTTAAATTGTCTCTTCTGGATGTATTTTCCAGGTCAATTGTTTATCCAATGAGATATTTCACATTGTCTTTTATTTTTTATGCCTTTCATTTTGTTTTATAATTTCTTGATTTTTCATAATTAGCTTCCATCTGCTCCACTTTAATCTTTAAGGAATTATTTTCTTCAGTAAACTTTTAGACCTCCTTTTCTATCTCATAAATTTTGCTTTTTAAGGCATTTTTCTTCTCATTGACTTTTTGGATCTCTTTGTCATTTGGGTTAGTCTATTTTTTACAGCATTTTTTGGGTCTCTGTTAGCAAGCGGTTGACTCATTTTTCAAAATTTTCTTGCATCACTCTCATTTCTCTTCCCAATTTTTGCTCTACTTCTCTTACTTGATTTTCAAAATCCTTTTTGAGTTCTTCCATGGCCTGAGACCAATTAATATTTTTCTTGAAGGCTTTGCATGGTGAAACTTTGACTTTGTTGTCTTCTATTTGCATGTTTTCGTCTTCCTTGTCACCAAAGTAAGATTATAGTCTGATTCTTTCTTTTTGGTTTTTACTCATTTCCCCAGCCATTTACCTGACTTTTAAGGTCTTTGCCAAGGAAAATCTCTGCTTCCAGTGGGAGTAGGTGTTTGTACTGTCAGTTGCTCAATTTCCCCAGAATCTGTGGGCCTAGAGCTGCAGAATCAGTCCCTGTCTCTGACCCCTGCTGCTGTGATTGGTATGTGTTCCTCTACCCCTTTCCCCCTCTGTGTCCCTGGGCCTGGGGCTGGACCACTCCACTCTCCCACACTGGTCTCACAGACTTTTTTCACTGACCTTCCAATTTGTCCTCAGCATTCTGCGGTCTTGAAGTCTGGAAATGGCTACAAGTGTGAGAGATTCAGTCTCCCTAAGGACTGCTTAGGTCTTGTCTGTGCCAGCACAGCCCACTCTGGACTGCGCCCTGTGCCCTGTGATAGACATTTCCCGACAGCCTTCTAGGTTGTGTTGTGCTGGAGTTTTGCTTCACTCCATCATTCTGTAGGTTTGGCATCTCCAGAATTTGTTCAGAACCATTTTTTATAGGTATTTATTTGACTGGGCTTGTATAGGTATTCGGCTGGGCTTGGGGGCAGTACTCTAGAAAGTGCAAGTTGTTACTCTGTCTTCTGGGCTCTGTCCTGCCTTATGTGAAAATTCTTGTGACAATAAGCAAAGAATCTATTTATATATATTGAACTTTCAAAAATGTAAAACCTTTAAATATAAAGTTGACAGATGGGTAAGGTCTGTTTATTTTCCTACAGAACAGAATAAAAGTCACTGTTTCTTTATTGGTCCACATTCACTATGGAAATAGCTTCAGCTGTGTTTTATAGATGGAGAATATTTTGGGTGTTTCTTTCTGTACCATAAGTCTACACCCACTAACCTTTTGATTCCAAAACCTATTTTTTCACTTTTTTTTGGCATCTTTCATTTTCGATTCATTTCTTAGATTATTTCTTCTGTCCTGTCTAGGGATCATTCATCCCCTTTAATATTCTGCAGATCAGAGAGGTGTTTATCAAAACTTCACACTTTTTTTCTCAAGTTGAATGATTACTAGCAATGTGTAAGCAATCCATTTGAGGTCTTATTGATATTATCACCATCACTTACCACTATCCTTGATTTTTCTGCAGTTATTAATTCTAGTCTTCCCATCCATTTCTGCAACCAAACAGTTTCCAAAGTGAAAAGGAATTGCAAGGTTACCATTGATAGCAACATTTCTTTATAAAGTTCAGTTTTGAGAAATCATATCGCATTTCAGCATTGAAATCATACTTCTTTGGATTGCAACTGTGATCTTACTAGTATAGAGAATGCCCTCTGTCACCACAGATTGGTATTTTTCCTGGACCTTTAGTTTTCAAGAATTCCCTGGGCTTCCTGAGAGGTTATCTACAGTCAAACAACCATTATGTGTCAGATACAAAACTTAACCAAAGTATTTCTGACTCTGCACTTAGCCCTTAATCATTCATGCAATGATTATTCTGTATGTTTTATACAGCAATCAGGTACCCTGCTCTGCCCACCATAGTCTATATAAAATGTATTGCACAGAAATATGTTAATGGTAATTCACTTTTAGAGGCATCATGATATGGCAAAAGCAGTGTTAGATTGGGATGACACATCTATGAAGCCCATCTCAAAAATCTTAGCTGTGTGATTAAATGACTTTGGCTAGTTTCATTACCCTTTGAGCTTCAGTGTCCACAATTGGAAAATTGAGGTATTTAATAGCATATGTCTCACAGAGTGGTTGTGAAGTGCTTTATAAACTTTAAGATACTATAAAAATATATAATGTGTAATTCTTATTAAATCATTACAATTGTAACTATAATTTACATAGTGACTTTACATAATCTTATTTGAATCACATCACAGTCCTTTTCAGTAGATTTAGCAGATATTATTTTAAAACTGAGGCAAATGAGACTGAGAGAGATGAAATGTTTTCAATGATTATAGAGCCATCAAGTGTCCAGAGTAGGATTCCAACCTAGCCTTCCTACAATATTCCATCCACTGTGTTAAATTCACACTCCAAGGGAATTATTGTACTACTCTGCATAGAATGTATTGTGCTACTCTGTATAGAATGTACTCTGTATTAGTCACCTTATTTAAAGACAGATGAGTGGTACAAGTAGATAGAGTCGTGGACCTGGAGTCAGGATGAACTGAATGCAAACCTGGACTTAGACATTTACTAATTGTGTTATCCTAGGCAAGTCACACAATGTTTCTTTTCCCCAGTTTCCTCACATGTAAAATTGAAATAATAGTCCATACCTCTCATTGTTTTTAGAAGGATAAAATGAGTTAATATTTGCAAAAAAAAAATTTCCAAACTTAAAAACCTTGTCTAAATACAAAATTATTACTATTGTAATATTCCTATGATAAAATATTATCAATTATAATTTGGAATGATGATATGAATGATGGAATCATGCTATCATTTCCCTTACTCTTTCATTTGAGTTTATGGAAAGACTAAACAGTATGTACCTAAAACTATGCATTATAGGACCATTAGCAGAGCACTGAAATAATAAACAAACGAATGAATGACTATAGATATCTATATAGATAGATTAAAAAAAATGAATGAATGAATGGATACGTAAATGAATAAATGAGTAAACAGCTAAATTAATGAATAGATAGATGAATAAAAGAGTCAGAAAGAAGGAAGAAGGACTCTGGGATATGACATGTGATGTTGGAGCCTTGGTAGAAGGGTAAGAATAAGGAGAGAAGTATTGTGAATCTGGGGACCGATTCCTGGGCAGGAGAAGAGTAATGAAGCAAATAAATCAGATGGAATTTTATATTTAAAAGTTTCACATTTTTAAAAGTTCATAATATGTAAATAGATGCTTTGCTTGTTGTTACAAGAATTTTGACATAAGGGTTATATCAGAATACATCTTTCTATGAAATTTCCGTGGTAATTCCAAACCATTGTAGGTGACTCTCTTGGCTTTGATGATTGCAAGTAGACAACTAGAACAGGGGAACATGCTGTATAAGAGTAGACCATGAGCTTCATAATCATGAAGGATAGGGGTAAATATACCTCGATAACAGTAAGTAATTTGAGGGGGGAGGTTTGTGGAATCAAGAATGATATGCATGAGAGAATTAAATTTATTGAAAAACAAGTTTGCTGAACAATTACTATGAATAGGGTAATATGCTAATACAAATATACATAAGAAGCATACAAACATACATAATATACATTTAAAAAAAAAACTTGCCCCTGCCTACAAGCAGATTACATTCTGCTTAGAAATATCTGTACAAAAAGGAGCTATGAGTAATTTGAAGAAGGAAAGCAGTTGTATTGGTAAACCAAAGTAGGGGCTCCCTTCTCAGAAGGTGAAGAGTTATATTAGAGCATTGTAATACAGATAAGGAAGGGAGATAGGTCTCTGAGTGGTGTGAAAATGGGTAGTGATTCTAGGGGAAGGGTAATGAAGCAAAGTAGTTTAATTTATTTTTCAAGGGATCATAGGATCATAGGTTTAGCACTGAAAATGACCTCAGGGACTAAATATCTCAAACTTCTATATTATCATTCTCTTTCTTTCTAATGTTCATATTCCTCTTTGCCTTCAGGAATTCTGGAAGGCTGACAATGTCGAATGATGAAAATATGTTTTATATAGGCACTTAGAAATGTGGGTTTTATTGTAAGTTCTGTCATTAACTTGAAATAATTATTGGTAAGCCTTTGTCCTTCTTTATCTTGGTGTCCCTATTTGTAAAATGAGAATATAATAATAAAGGAGAAAGTATGGTATGGAAGGGGAAAAAAAACACTACTGCATATAGAGCAAAAGCACTGGGATTAAATTCACAGTCTTGCATTTCTTTCCTTGTGTGATGATAGACATGCTAATTAATGTTAAAACTTTTGGCATCTGATCTTTTGATGTAGAAGATGCAAGATCCTATGTGACCCTCACTATCATTCCTCCACATTTGACTTGTTTCTTTGTAGCTGCTTGCAGTATTTTCTCCTTGAGCTGATAATTCTGGGATTTGGCAACAAAATTCCTTGGTGTTTTCAATTTGGAATCTCTTGCAGGAGGTGATCGGTGGATTATTTCTTTGACTATTTTGTCCTCCATATTTAGGACCTCAGGGCAGTTTCTCTGGAATGTTTCTTGGAAGACTGTCTAGGCTCTTTTTTTGTATCATGAGTTTCTGGTAGACCAAAAATTCTTAGATTTTCTCTCCTGGATCTGTTTTCAAGGTCCGTTGTTTTTCCAATGAGATATTTTACATTTTCTTCTATTTTTTTTCATTCTTTAGATTGCATTTGACTGATTCGTGATGCCTCATAGAGTCATTAGTTTCTATTTGTCCAATTCTAATGTTTAATGAACTGTTTTCTTCAGTTAAATTTTGCACTTCCTTTTCAAGAGTTATTTTCTCCAATTAGGTTTCTTATCTCCTTATCCATGTATCCAATTTTACTTTTTAAGGAGTTGATTGTATTTTTAAAATCATTGGTCAATTTTTTCTCTATCTCTTTGATTTGACTTCTAAAATCCTTCTTGAGCTCTACCAAAAATGCTTTTTGGGCTTGAGACCAGTTATATTCCCTTTTGAGGTTTCAGATTTGTGTATAGTGTCAATGCTGTCCTCTTATGAATTTGTATTTTGTTATTCCCTGTCCCTGTAATAAGATCCTATAGTCTTTGTTTTTCTAATTTGCTTCTTGCTCATGGTGATTGTCTTTTCCCTGGCTTTTAAAGTGCCTCTCTGCTTCTAGGACACATATTTTGTGCTCAGAACCAGGGTCCTGGTTACTGGCTTTGTGTACTGTAGCCTCTTGTTCTTTCAACTAGAAGGTATATAATGTTGCAATTTATCTGGTGCTGAGCTGGCTGGGGTGTGCCAAGGTTGAGGCTAAATGAAGTTTGAATTGTCCAGGGGTTACACTGAAGCTCACACTGTCAGGTGTGGAGGAGGGGTATTCTGCAGCTAGACATTTCCTCCTCCCCTAGGGCTGCACTAACCCTATCTACACTGGTGTCTGCCCAATTCCCCTGGCTGTGCTAAGGAATGCCTGTAGTCCTGGTGTTGGCACTTACTGACTGCACCTCCCTGCGGCTCAGGATCCTCTGCTGGTCTGCTTAGGTTAGGCTTGCTGGGATGCCTATGGTCCTGCTCAGCCACAGGAACAGGGAAACTTCCCGATGATGTTCCTAGTCTCCTGAGCTAAAAGACTGCTATACCCCTTCCCATTCCAGGACTTTTCCTGGGTCAATATTCTCTGGGTTTTTCAAGGTCAACGAGGGAGGGTGAGAGCATTTATACTTTCCTTCACCATCATGGTTCCCAGAAGTTCAAGACATGTTTTGGTTTTTAATTTTGTTTTTTGGTGTTATTTTCCTAGGCATTTTTGTGCCTCTTTTACTGAACTATTAATTCTATTTTCATAATTTCTTTGCATTACTCTAATCTCTTTTCCCAGTTTTTACTCTACCATGTTTATCAATTTTAACTCCTCCAGACATTCTTGCTGGCTTTTGATCCAATCAACATTTTTCTTTGAGATTTTGTATTTGTTTTCACATTGCTGTTTTCTAATTTTTTGTCTTGGTCTTCCCTATAGCTTTTTATGCTCAAGTTCTTTTGTTGTTGTTGCTTTTTCCTGATTTTCCTGGTCTATCTCCTCACTTCAAACTTTATTTTAAAGTTGTGCTAACCCTAAATGTGTTGAGTTTTTCAGAGCTAGTTCTCAGTATCTGTGAATTTTCAGTGATTCCAAGTTGGTCTGACCTTGGGAGAGATGTGATCCCTGCTTTTCTGGTCTGTATTCTGGTCTTTACCCAGTAAGCCCCACTTTTGTCCTGTACTTGAAACCACTAGTGCTCCTCTAGGCCCTGATCCCTTGTGACCAAACACTAGTGCTTCTCTCTGTCATGGGACTGTGACTCAGAACTGCATATGGGCAATAGAGCTGTCCATCAGCTCCAGTTCCCTTGGCCACTAAAGTGCCCCTTGTAATATTGTTCTGACCAGTTGTCTGACTCCTTTCCTATCTCTGAGTTGAGAACTCCCAAAGTTGGTACTGTTGCTGCTATTATCCTGATTTCCCCTTAAGTTCACCGCTGATGCTCATCCCGTACTCCAGTCCTGCTCCTATCTCAGTGTTGCAGACCCCTCCTACAGACCTCCTACATTTTCTTAGGCCAGAAAAAAAATGTCTCCCTCTGACCTTTTGTTGGCTCTCCAACTTCAAAATTTGATTTGAGGTATTATTTTAAAGTTGTTTCTAGGGGAACTTTAGGAGAGTTCAGTTGCGACACAGAATGCACTCCTTTATATTTGCTCCTGATATATACTCTATGAGAGGATTGTGGTATAGCAAAAAGAGCCTAGGTAAGGCATCAGAAAATGCAACTTTTAACCATGTTCCTGACACTGAACAGCTTTATGAATCTGAGGGAGAAACAAATCACTTGCGTCTTTCTGTCTTAGTCTTATTCTATTCATAAATGAAGTAGGAAATTCAACTAGATGATACCATTCACTTTAAAATTTTGTGATCCTTTGAATAATTCCAAATTTGTATGCAAGTTTGCAGTGTGATGGAGGTAGCAGAGGCAGTTTTGATTATTTCAGGGATGGTAAATTCGTATAATATGAGTCAATGTAAGATCAGAGTCAATAGTCAGGAACACTACCAGTTGAGAATTGCAGGGCTTCTCTGAAAGCCCCCTTTCCCCCACCTCCACTTTTTCTTGCCTTTAGATCTATATCTGTGGTCCATAAACAACCATGGAGTCTGTGGATATATTTATAGTATCTGCAAACTTGGAGTTTTTTTCAATACAACATTTCGGTAGGATTCATTTCCTCTGTAATTCTAAACTGATCATGTATGCATTTGAAAACAATATTCTAAAGAGTCTCTAGGTTTAAACAGATTGTCGTGATTAAAAAAGAAAAAGGAAAGAAAAAAAAACCTATGAATCCCTGCTGTATAGCAATTGTGCTATTATGATGACCACAGTCCTAACTATTAGACTCCTTGTTGAGGATAAAGCTATACTGAATAAAGTAACAGTATTGGCGTGCAATTTTGTGTAGAATCAAAACAAAATTAAAAGAAAATAGACCCATCAAATGGGTCTATTTGAAATCAATGAAAGCCTAGTTGGTAATCCCCAAACTAGAGTCTTATAGAAAATAATACAAAAAAAAATCTCTACAGGATATCTTCCCTCTTTCTTTTTCCACAATAGTTTTTTATTTGTTTGTTTGTTTTTTGGTCCTTAAAGAAGAAACATTTTAGGATCCTCGGATACAAAGCCAGGAAGAAAAAATCACCTTAAGAAGTCAACTAATCCAACCACCTCAGTCACAGAGCTAGGAGGTGAAATCAAATCACTGCAGTAATATGGTATTATGAAAGGAGTTCTCACTTTGAAGTCAAAGAACCTTGGTTCAAATCCTGACTGACATTTACTACCTGTGTAACCCTGGGTAACATATATCCATATAGGCTTTAGTTCACTCATCTGTAAAATTAACTACATGGCCAAGAAGTCTCTCCAACTGTAGATTCGTAATCTTGTGGTTTGCAAAAGAATAATCTTTCCATTATGCTGCAAAACTTTTGCCCTTAGTGTAAAATTATCCTTTATGCATCTGCTCCCCCCTAAAAAATGTCTAGAAGAAATAAGTACATTATGGGTGCAGAAGAAGATAAATGGACCTCTATAAATGAAATTTAAAGAAAGATATGCAAATGATAATGCTATATTTCATCATATGAATACCTATACGTATCTGTTACACACACAAATGTGTGTATATCAAAAATCTATTCATATATAAGGATGTCAATCATACATATGTGAGTATGTGTGTATGTGGTTGTGAAAAGAGTTGGATTGCCATAGTGGAGAGAAGACAGGTTTGGAGCTACAAAGATCTGAATTTAAATCTCATCTCAGATCATGGTGTGAGTCTGAGCAAGACGTTTAATATTTATGCACTTCAGACAACTTCCAGAGAAAAGGAATGAGTGATTAGTGGAGGAAGTTCCTCTACCTGGGTGGACTTCTCTATTCACCTCCCTCCATAATAAGACATGAATCTTCCTTCTTTGGGTGAATTAAAGACAAATTCTTCACAAAATACCAATGGAGAAAATTTCCATTTTTGAATAATTATTTGCATATCTCTCTTTGATCTAAAACTTTCCAAAGTGACTAATGTTGATCTTTCTTTTATGTCTAAGAAAATTTTGCTCCTTCTTTAAAAGCAGAACTTCTGAGAGTGTGAGTTATTGTGTGGAATCTATCAAAAGAGGAAGTATTGCATATTGGTTAGATAGAGGGATCTAAAGTCAGGAATACCTGTGTTTAAGTCCTTCTTTTCACGCAAACTATATATGTAACCCTGGGCAAATCACTCAAAATAATATTAAAGCATACAAGGGAAATGGGTTTCTAGAGTCTCAGTCACTGAGTATAGTCAAAACCCACCCTAAGTAGGAGTTTCACACCTAGGTATGTGAAAAATCTCCTTTGTCACTGAATTTGAATATTCAAATGTTTTCACAGCAGTAGTTTTAAAATATCAGAGATAAATACCAATGTATAGTTACAGTCATACTATCTAAGTCAATGAACATTTATTGACTACTATGTACTAGTCACTTTGCTATCAGCTGGGGATACAGATAGAGATATAGATGGATGGATGGATAGACAGACAGACAGACAGGCAGGCAGGCAGGCAGATAGACTAGATAGATAGATAGATAGATAGATAGATAGATAGATAGATAGATAGATAGATAGATAGAGATAGACTCTTCCTTGAAGGAACTTATAATCTAACTGGAGGGCGTATTTCACCAAATACTGAAAGGAGGTTGTGTGTCCAATGGAAAAGAAAGTGAAACCTCAAAGTAGAGCAAATGAGGGGCAGGGAATGATATATGGCACTTAAGGATACTAGATATTATTGGAGCTCTTAGTCAGTTTAGTTTATCCTCTATCCCACTAATCAAGAATCCTAGTCAGCTAAATCCTATTATCTGCTGACTGCTTTATTACTATGATAGGTCCCATACAGAAGCTTTTTTGCTCCCTATCCTGATGCATCTTTAATTCTTCTCAACTTCCTAGATCTGATTATTCTATAGCCCTCTGCCTCTGCCCTTTAGTAGCTTAACTGAGAGGTTAACTGACTCCAAGTGACTCACGTTTAACTTAAAAAAACTAATCTACCTAATGGGAACCTAATGGGACACCCTCCCTTATTGACCTTGAAAAATCCAGATAATATTGGCCCAGGAAAAATTGTAAAGTAGTGGAGCCAGCAGAAAAAATGAGGTACATAATCTTTTAGCTCAGGAGACTAGGGGGATCAAAAAAACCATCTTTAAATAAATAATCATTCAACAATCCAGAAAAACTGAGCATAACCTTCCAGGCAAGAAGATGGACATTCAATGAAATAGGGAACTTCCAGACTTTCCTGATGAGAAGACCAGAGGTAAATGGAAAATTTCATCTTCAAATGCAAGATTCAAGAGATGCATAAAAAGGTAAAGAGTAAAGAAAAAAAATGTTATTCAAAAAGGGCAAATTGTAAACATTCCTACATGGAAAGATAATACTTATAACTCTTGAGAATTGTATCTTTATTTTGACATTTAGAAGTGATATACAAAGACAAAGGGCATACCTTTATCACATGACTTTGATGTGATGATAAAAACACCTAATTAAGTAGTGAAAAGAGATTGGAATAGGAAAATATGGAAGGAGGAGGAAAAAAAGGGTAAATTACATCACATGAAGAGGCATAGAGACCTATTACCATAGAAGGAAGAAGGGAGGGAGATGAGCATTGTTTGAACCTCACTTTTATTAGAATTGGCTTAAAGCTTATATAGTCAGTAAGATATAGAAATCTAATTTGCCCTACAGGTAGTAGGAGGATAAAGGGAGAATGAGTAGAAGGGAGGGCAGAATAAAAGAGGTGGTGGTCAAAAAAAAAAAAACTCTAGTAAGGAGGGAAAGGAAGAAGGGAGAAATAAAAATATAAATGGCATGGGTGAAGAGGATGGAGAGAACGACAAAAATGATAACTATGAATGTGAATGGGATGAACTCTCCCATAAAATGGGACTGGATAGCAAAATGAATTTTAAAAGGTGATCTTATGTGCTGTTTACAAGAATCACATTTGAAACAGGGATACACAAAGGATAAAATAAAAAAATAGAATAAAATATATTGTGTTTCAGCTGAAGAAAAAAAAAAAAAAAGTTGGTGTAGCAATCCCGACCTCAGACAAAGCAAAAGCAAAAAGAGATTTAATCAAAAGACATAAAGAAGGAAAACACATCCCGCTAAAAAAGTACCATATGCAATGAAATAATAGACTAAAAATTAACTGAAAACTCAAATAAAAGCTAACCCTAAAGAATAAGTGGATCAAATAACAAATCATAGAAACAATGAAAAATTTCATCCAAGGATTAACAATAAAGAAACAACATACTAAAATTTCTGGGATGTGACAAAAGCAGTTCTTAGGTGAAGTTTCATATCTTTAAATGCTTATGTGAATAAAATGGAGAAAGAGGAGGTCAATGAATTGGGTATACAACTAAAAAAGCTTGAAAATGAACAAATTAAAAATCTCCAAGTAAATACCAAATTAGCAATACTGAAAACCTAAGGAGAGATGAATAAAATTGAAATTAAGAAAACTAGATTACCCTTTGGTTAATTTGATTTTGAAAAAAAGAAAGTAAACCAAACTATCTGTATCAAAAAATGAAAAGGGTGAATTCACCAACGCAGAAGAAATTAAAAAAGTAATTAGGAACTATTTTGCAGAACTGTATGCCAATAAATTTGACAATTTTAGTGATATGGATGAATATTTACAAAAAATATAAATTGTCCAGATTAACAGAAGAGGAAAAAAATACTTAAATAACCCCATTTCAGAAAAAAGAAACTGAACAAGCCATCAATGAACTCCCTGAGGAAAAAACTATCTCCAGGTTCAGATGGATTTACAAGCCAATTCTCTCAAAGATTTAAAGAACAGTTAATTCCAATAACACATTTGAGAAAGACACTTTGGGAAAATACGTGAAGGAATACTACCAAATTCATTTTATGATATGATGTGATAAATATGACACTGATATCTACCTGGGAAAAATCAAAACAGAGAAAGAAAATTACAGACCAAATTCCCTAAGGACTATCAGTGCAAAATGTTTAAGTGACATATTAACAAGGAGATTACAGCAATATTTCACAAGGATTATACACTAAAGAGAGGTGGGATTTATACTAAAAATGCAGGTCTTGTTCAATATTAAGAAAACTATCAGCATAATTGACCATAGCATCAACAAAACTTACAGAAACCATATGATTATTTTAACAGGTGCAGAAAAGCTTTTGAGAAAATACAACTCCCATTCCTATTAGAAAACACTGGAGAGCATCGGAATAAATGAAGTCTTCCTTAAAATGATAGGTAACATCTACCTAAAATGTTCAGCAATCTTTATATGTAATAGGGATAAGCATTTCCACCAAGATTGGGGATGAAGCAAGGATGTCCATCATCACCACTGTTATTCAAGATGACACTAGAAATGTTATCTTTAGTAATCAAAGAAAAATAAAATGAAGGAATCAGAACAGGCAAAGAAGAACTAAAGCTATCACTCTTTGTAGATGATATGATGTTATGCTTAGAGAATCCTAGAGTATCAAGCAAAAAACTACTTGAAATAATAAACAACTTTAGCAAAGTTGCAGAATATAAAATAAACCCAGATAAATCATGAGCATTTCTATGACAAAGTCCAGGAGCAAGACACAGAAAGAGAAATTCCATTTAAAGCCACTGTAGACATTATAAAATATTTTTGAGTCTACCTGACAAAACAAACCCAGGAACTAAATGAACCCAATTACAAAACACTTTTCACACAAATAAAGTGATATCTAAATAATTATAAAAAAAACATTAGTTGTTCATTGATGGGCTGAGATAATATATTCTATCCAAATTAATTCAGTTATGTAGCGCCTAACCAATCAAATTGCCAAAAACTATTTTATAGAGCTAGAAAAAACAATTACAAAATTCATCTGAAAGAGTAAAATTTCCAGAATGTCAAGGGAATTAATGAAAACAAATGTAAGGGAAAGTGCCCTAACCATACCAGGTATTCTGTTATAAATCAGTAATCATCAAAAATACATGGTACTGGATAAGAAATAAAGTGGTGGATCAGTGGAATAGGTTAGAGACAGATGACACAGTAGTCAATGACTATAGTGTTCTCCTGTTTGATGAACCCAAAGACTCCAGTTTCTGGGATAAGAGCTCACTATTTGAGAAAAACTGCTGAGAAAACTCAAAAATAGTTTAGCAGAAACTAGACATAGACTAACATCTTAAACAAAATATCAAAATAAATTCAAAAGGGGCACATGATTTAGATATGATGGCTGATAACTATAAGCAAATTGTAGAGTAAGGAATAGTTTCACTGACAGATTAATGGGGAATGGAAGAATTTATGACCAAACAACAGATAGAAAACATCATGAAATGCAAAATAGATAATTTGGATTATGTTATATTAAAAAAGATTTTATACAAACAAAACAAAGACAACAAGATTAGAAGGAAAGCAGAAACCCAGGAAACAATTATAAAAATCCACATCATTCCCCAATTGATAAATGATCAAAGAATGTAAACAGGCAGTTTCAGATGAAGAAATTAAAGCTAGTGACAGTTATATATAAAAAATGCTCTAAATCTCTATTGATTAGAGAAACACAAATCAAAACAACTCTGAGGTACCATGTCCTCCTGATCAAATTAGCTAATATGATAAAACAGGAAAATTATAAATGCTGGAGTGGAAGTGGGAAAATCAAAACACTAATACCTTGTTGGTGGAGTTCTGAACTGGTCCAACCCTTTTGGACAGCAATTTGGAATTGTAATCAAAAGGCTATAAAAAATACGCATACTCTTCAGTGCAGCAATACCACTTCTAGGATTGTATCACAAAGAGATCACAAAAATGGGAAAAGGATCCCCATTTACAAAAATGTTTATAGTAGCTCTTTTTTTTTTTCTGGCAAAGAATTGGGAATTCAGTGGATGCTAATCAACTGGGGAGTGGCTAAATTAGTTGTGGTATATTAATGTAATAGAATACTATTGTTCTATAGGGAATGATGGGCAGGCAGACTTCAGAAAAACCTGGAAAGACTTGAATGAACTGATTCAGAGTGAAGTGATCAGAATCAGAACATTATACACAGTAAGAGCTACAATATGTGACAGCTTACTTTGCTATACTTATTTCACTTTTAGCAATGCAAAGATTCAAGACAACTCCAGACGACTCATGAGGGAAAATGCTGTCTATATCCAGAAATAAAGAACTATGGAGTCAGAGTACAGATCTAAGTGTATTATTTGCTCACTCTCTCTTTGTTATTTTTTCTTTTTTTGTTTCTTCTTTCTCATAATTTCTCCCATTTGTTCAAATTCCTCTTTACAACTTAATGTGAAAATATGTTCAATAGGAATGTATATATAGAGTCTATGTCAGTTTACACATTGTCTTGTGGTGGGGGAGGAGAGAGATGCAGAAATTTTGAATTCAAAATCCTATGGAAGTAAATGTTGAAAACTAAAATTAAACAAAATAATTTTAAAAATAAACAAAAATAAATCTACCCAAATTTCTTCTATAAAATTGATAGTGCTTTTAAAAGCCTTCAAAGTCGCTGATTTCTAGGGTTTTTTTTTTTGTTTTATCCTCTTTAATCATAAGACATGAAGATGTAAATTACCTGCAATAACTATTCTCCTTGTAGCTCTGAAGACTTCAATACATTCATCTGTCTCCGCTTCCTTGAAGCTGTTTTCATACTACTTATCGAGTTTTTAATGAATAAATATTATTTTTACCTTTTCATAACATTAAACTGTTCACAAACTACACTCATTGCCAAAGAGATCCGAGTCCTCATTTCTCCTCCACATGTCAACCTCAGTCCAATTCCCATCTGAAAACTGTTTCTTCATTCCCATATATCAGTGCACGTTAAACAAAGTTCTTTTTCTACTCTTTTTTTTTTGTATGAGAATGTTCACTTATATTATCAGGCATATATTTCATCCTTTGGTAATATAAGTTTCTTCTTTTACAGAAAATATTCCTTTCTGTCCTTTTCAACACATTTTACTGTTCCCTTATCTTAAAGCAATCATGTACAGAGGAAGACATTTTAAAAACCTAGCCATATATAGATAAAGACTTGGTCTACTGTGGTGGTAATGTAACTGAAAATGAAGAGGTTTTTCCAAGAAGCTCTCTTCTAGTCTTTTTCTGTCAGCATTAATCTGAAGGAGGAACCCCTAAGAAAAATAATCTATCTTCCCTATCACGGCCACTACCTATTTACTATAAATGTGATAGAAGCAAGCTATCCTACCTGAAGCAGCAAAGTATGACAAGGGGAGATAGGAGACACTATTTGCTGGGTGAATACAACCATATGTCCTAGTAGCCTAGTAGAGACACTCCAGGACCTTGATCTTGAAAGCCAGGGATAGTCATGTCCCACAGAGATCCAGCTCTGCCCTTGCAGCTATCATCAAGAAACACAATCTTTGTGGTGAAAACCTACACCATTTCTGCCACCACCAACACCAGTTGAGGACCAGTTACCACCTTCTAGCAGGTAAGACCAAGATCCCAGGAAATAACATTGTTCCCCTAGATCAATTGTCTTGTTTCTATCCTGGCCCACAATAACACTTACAGATTTGCAATCTGGTAACTATCTCTGCAGATGCTGTCATCTCTACTTCCTCAAGAGGCACAGATACTGAGAACCCCAAATCAAAGTTCTGGTTACCAAAGTCCTTGGCCTTGACAACTAATTCAATGTCAGGAATAGATAAAAGTTTTATTATTTGGAATCTTATTAATAAATATACCTTGCCATCAGTTTTGGTTCTCTATCCTAAAGACCATGGGAACTCAACACATGAATTGTTGTTAAACCCTCCTTTATGAATTATTTCTCTCTGAATCTGAGTGTGTGTGTAGCGGTTCTATCCCTTTCCTTTTGGATTTCCATTGTTTAGCACAGTGGTGTGGCATATTAAGTGCTTTAAAATGATCTTTTTCATTCATTCAAGAATCATCTGCAAGGATTTTTTAGGATAATATGACTGACAGGACAACAGAATTAAAGGAAAAAGTCAAATGTTCTAGGATATTGCACCTGGTGAAGGTGAAATAATGATGGCATTGTGCATTCAGCAGAAAAAGGAAAAAATAGATGAGTTGGTCATGAGGAAAAATGAGTCTTGCTTTGAATATAGTGAATATGAGAAGATGGCACAGAGAAGGCTAATGCCTTCTCTCTTTTATTATTTCCATTTATCTATCCATTTATTATTTCCTTCATGTGTGTTGTTTGCATCTACTTATTTACATGTTAGACTATTAGACATCGTTAGCCTATGTTAGATATTAGAACATAAACTCCTTGAGGTCTGGGACTATTTTTTTTTTCTTCAATTATTTGTATCCTCAGTGCCTAGTTGGCATATGTTAAGCAATTAATTTCCTCTAGGTAAGAGAATGCACTATTACAGAAGCCAACACAGTTGAATTTATAAGTAGGAGATATTCATCAAATAAATTTCAAAGTGAATGAAAATAGAAAAAAGCCGCTGGATTTTTCGAGATTATCTAGAAAGGAATTTCAGTAGAATGATGGAAGTTGGAAGCCATTTGTCAAGGGGCTCAGAAAGTTCAGAAGTGAGTACTTGACTTCATAATTTTATTGGTGTTGATACATATTCTCCCCCAGGGGTATTGGTCACAAGTCTTCCATTCCTGATCAACCTGTTCAATCAATTCTTGTCCATGTTTTTCATTTTTTCTCTTTTGCTTGTCTTTGTTTTTCAAGCATTCAGCACAGTGCCCAAAACATAGTAAGGGTTTACAGAAAATTCTCTTATTATGTGAAATTATGCTGATTTGACTTTTATAAAATATATTAGATTTTTCTAATTCCTTTCATAAATCCAAGTAAATAATTTTGATTTATTGCTGTAATTAAACATTTTTTAATGAAACAAAAATCAATTTATGCTTTTCATCAATTGGAAATAATCAGAAGTATAGTATTCAGTGAGATGATTGTCTCACCATAATCTGCACCAGTCACATCACTGTTAGAGTACTGTTATCATTTCTGGTTCCCAAAATTACAAACTAGATTACATTTGAAGGGAAGAGACCAAGGTAGTGAAATCACAATGTTTGAAGTTCACTTGAAGAAACTCAGAATGAATAAATTGAAGAGAAAGAAGAAAAAAATATAGCTGTGGTGTGGAGTCAGTTATATTTTTTCCCCAAATACCTGAAGGACTAGTATGTGAAAGAGTAAATAGACTCAGGTTAGAGAGGAAAGAAGAAGTAATGATAAGTAGAAGTTACAGGTAAAAGGTTGGTTGTTATCCTTCATTCTCAAAGAAAACCAACATGATATTAATATGTTCATGTCAAGTTTCAGTGTGTACAATTGTGGTTGATCAGACCAATACAAACTAGGAAATCTCTACCATGACTTGGGCACAAGCATTCTATGTGAACTTTTGGGGTAGGTTCTCTAAATTTGCCCATATTACATTTTTATTGAGCTATTTCAATTTTGCTTTACTCATAGGCACAGTACCTTCTCTGATGAAGGCACAACATACTCTGTGATCCTACCCAATGTCTCCCATGTCATGTAATAGATTCTAAAGTTCTTTAGAGAGACCCTGAGATTGTCTTCGTATCACTTTTTCTGATGCCCATATGAGCGCTTGCCCTATGTGAGTTCTCCATAGTGAGTATGCTAACTAGGCAAGCAAACATTTGGCATTCAAACAATGTTGCCAGGAATCAGAGTTGCTCTGATTACAGGAAAATAGACATTAGTTGAATAGAAGGAAGAAAGGAAACATGATACAATAGAAAGAACTCTGGCTTTGGAGTTGGAGAATCTAGGTTCAATGCCTCCCATTGAAGCCTACCTCTATATGACCTTGGAGAAGTCTCGTAACTTCTCTGTGCTGCAGTGACATTTATAAACTGAGGGCATAGGCCTAACTGGCCTCTGAGATCCAGCCTTAGATCCATGATTCTGTAACTTTCTGAACTTCCTAACAATTAGAACTTTCAAGTTCCTTGTCATTGAGAAAATTCAAACAGTAACTAGATCACCACTTGTCCTCAGTATTATAGAAGGGATTACTGAATTTGGCTAGAGATTGGACTAGATGACTTCAGAGGTCCCTCTCACTTCTAGACTTATGCCCCTATTATTTTAATTTCCTGTAACAGAATTCCATATTCCTTGTCATTCATTGAAAATTTCTAAAAAAATCCTCAATATTACAAAGGAGATTCCTGCTTTGATAGGAGGCTAGATTAGATTACCTATAAGAACCCTTCCAATTCTGGTTGTGTGATAATCTCTAGTATTTTCTATTTATCTTTTTGACACAGTTTTCATTATTATATGCTCCTTGGATTTGAACCTGGAGGAATACAAGGCCTATCCAAATGGCAAGCTAATTATAGGACTAGTAGGTTTGTATTTATAGTAATTCAATTTTCTTATTAAACACCATTATATTTATACCCCTGAACCAAGTCCAATATCCCAAACTAGTCAAAATGCTTAATTTTTAATACTGTCAGTATTTCTAGAGGTAGAGCCGTGATACTTCTCTAACAAAGAATTCTGCCTTCTGGGCATCAAGTTTTTTTCAGGTTTAAATAAGACAAAATTGATTTAGTAGCAGCAGCCAGGGTTTCTTGTATAGGGCCTATGTTAAGATACTTTTTTAATTAAATGTCAAATCCAGCTTGGCACTGGAAACACAGTATATGCCTGGTGTTTGAGAAAAAGCTGTCAGCTTGTCTCTCTCCCTGTCAAATTGCCATCTGCTTCACTGTGATTAGTTTAGGCTAATGGATCACTGTTTGGCAGGGCAGCACATCACAAATGACTCAATACCGTGTGACTTGGGGGGAAAAATGTGAAACAACCTATTCGTCTTTGGGAGATTGAATTTTATATTTTAATTATTTAGGGTTATTTTAGGAAACTTTCTTCCAGAAGAATCAATAAGTCTGAAATCCCATTCAATGTTAGTCAAGAACAGGAAGGGTAAGAACCCTCTGAGTTGTAATTTTCATGAAAAATCATTTCTTTGAATTCCACTCGCTGATGGGAATTGAGAATGTTTATTATTATCCTTTTTGTTTTTCTGCAGCATTTTATCTCAGTCTACTTTTGCTATTAGTATTTATTCTAAATGTTTTTATATCTTATATGCATGTATACTCATATACGAACATATATAAGTATATATATGAACTCTCAGCAAAATCTTATATATGTAATTAACATTATTGACTCATTATAAACAGGGTATGAACTTTCCCTATTATTATCTTTATATGTTTGTGGGGAATTATCCACATCCGTGGTGACAAATCACCACCTTTCAAAACTCCTAAGTATGGCCCAAATCAGATTAAAATATAATTGGGAAAAAGTTAACAAAATAACTAAAAGAACAATACAATAGAGTTGATGTTAATTTGTGGTTTTCTAAGTCAATATGCTGCTGTAGGATTCCATTTCTATTTGAGTCTGATATCAATGATCCACACCATTCTCACTGAATCATCTCTGTGAGGACTATATATCTATGAATGTGTACACATATGAATATGTATTAAATATACACGTATATCCATATGTGTGGGGTAGCAGATAGGGTTATGACCTCCCTGCTTGGAAGACCTAGATAATCCCCTCACCAAAAAAATCACAGATTATTTATCCAAATATACATAATTGTGAACATACATGGATATGATATGGACATTATAGATATGAATTAGGTAGACAGACAGACAGACCGACAGACAAATGGACAGACAGACAGATAGGCAGATAGATAGACAGATAGACAGACAGATAGACAGATAGACAGACAGACAGACAGACAGAGATAGATAGATAGATAGATAGATAGATAGATAGATAGATAGATAGATAGATAAAGAAACCGCCACCTCTGAAACTTGTGTGTGGCTTAAATCAAATCACTCAACCTCTTTATGTACAAATAAACTCTCTAAAACTCCAAACTGTAGATAAGATTATAGATCAGTTATTGATCTTGATTAGTAGGGCAAGTTTCCTCACCATATGCTAACTACACCAATGAAATCATAAGTATGGCCTTTGACATTCTTACTCAAACTCTTGTTCTATATTTATCTAGTTATACACATTTGCAGATGAAATACCTAAATATATATATGTGTGTGTGTGTGTGTGTGTATGTATGTATGTATGTATATATATATATATATACATATATATATATATATGAATCTATACAATTTATTATTGTATTACTTTAGATTAGTCAAACCTCTCTGGACCACAGAGTCTTCTTCTATAAAATGAGGGGCAGTTATGTGATTCGGTGGATAGAGTACTAGACTTGGAGTCAGAAATACTCATCTTCCTCAGTTCAAATCTGACCTCCGACAATTCCTCACTTTGTGACCCTGGATAAGTCACTTAATCCTGTTTCCCTCAGTTTCCTTAAGTGAGCTGAGGAAGGAAGTGGCAAACTACTTTGCCAAGAAAACCCTTGATGGAAACATGAAGAGTCAGATATGACAGAAAATGACTAAATAACAAAAAAAGATTTAAATGACCTATAAGATCCTTTCCAAATAAATATCTGCATGAAGTATTAATTGTATAATTTAGTGGCATATTAGTTCAAATATTGTACTAATTTTCTCATGCCAATTTGGCTTTTTTTAAAGTCTAAAGGTGACTTTTAGAAAGAGAATGACAGTGACATGAATAAAAAAAGTAATGATGATAAAATGTAGTAAGCACCTTCATTTGATTTTAAAGAAATATTTTAAAATATCTTTTCCATTAATATACATGCACATACATGCATAGTATAAACACAAAATCATATGATGTAATTTTGTTTTCAGTATATGGCTACAATAAGAATTAGTCTCAGGGTAGATAGAGGACTGGTCTCAGAATAAGGATGGTTTAGTTTTAAGTCTTGATCGATTCAATTCAATTGAATCACTCAAATGAATCAACTATATAACTAATTTGTTTATAAAAATGATTGAAATATGAAATAAACTACCCTAGTCAATTTTTATTAATTATCCAGAAATTATCATAAACTGAAATTTTCATATTTCCACTCTCTCTGGTTCCCTCTTAATAAAATATTTTAGGGGTTTTGGAGCTTACAATATCTAAAATTTATATTAAGGTATCTATATATCTTTTCCCCATATATATGAAATAATAGAGATGTATATCTGCATATACACATACATATATAGGTGTGTATATATGTCCTTTATATACATGCACACATACTTTACATATATGTAGATATGTATTTTGTACATATTTGTGCATGTTTGCATACACATACTATATGCATGTGTGTATTGCATGCATATTAGATCGATCACCACATGTCCACAGAGAGGTGGAAAAAGTGGACTGGGAGTTCCTAGAGTATGAAGGAAGTATGTTGTTCACCTAGATAGTATTTCATTTTAACTCTCTTTTGTTTGTTCACTTTTCAGTGGTTCTGTGATTATTTACTTCTGTGTATTGGGATTATATTCCCTACCCTACCCCCATCAATGTCTTCTGAATTGTTTGTGAACTTCTTGAGGGATAGGGCCGTCAGTGTCTAATGCTTGCCTTTCTTGGAGCAATATCTTGAATATAGTAGCTACTCAATGAACAGTTACTGCTAGAGAAACTACACACACACACACACACACACACACACACACACACACACACACATACACACACCACTCTGATTCAGAAAGGAATGAATTATTCCAGATTTTCTGTTGTCTGCAGAAAAGAATTAGCTGATACAATGTGTTATTTGACCCCAAGAGATTTTTTTCTGCATTGCCTTTTATTTCTTTTTTTTTTTTGTAATTTATTTTTAGTTCTCAACATTCATTTTTGTAAGATTTTGAGTTCTAATTTCCACCTGTCACCTCCTCTTTCCCTAAGAGGGCTTGCAACCTGATATTGGCTGTACATATACAATAATATTGAACATATTTCCATGTTAGTCATGTTATAAAAGAAGAAACAGAACAAATGGGGGAAAAAAGAGAAAGAAAAAAAGAGAGAAAATAGTATTCTTTGATCTGTATCCTGACTCCATAGTTCTGTCTCTGGATGTGGATAACATTTTCCACCACAAGTGTTTTAGAATTATTTTAGATCATTGTATCGCTGAGAAGAGCAATCTATCAAATCAATCAAAGTTGGTCATTGCACAATGTTACTGTTACTTTGTACAATGTCCTTCTGGTTCTGCTCATTTCATTCAGAATTAGTTCACATCAGTCTTTCCAGGTTTTTATCAAATCTGCCTGCTCATCATTTCTTATAAAATAATAGTATTCCATTAAATTCATATACCACAACTTGTTCAACCATTCCCCAATTGATGGGCATCCCGCCAAATTCCAATTGTTTGTCACCACAAAAAAGAATTGCTATAAATATGTTTATACATGTGGGTCCTTTTCCCTTTTTTATGACCTCTTTGAGATATAGACCTAGAATTGGTATTCCTGGGTCAAAGGTATGCACAGTATGCCCTTTGGGCATAGTTACAAATTGCTTTCCAGAATGGTTGGATCAGTTCACAACTCCACCAAAAATGCATTTGTGTTACAACTTTCCCAATCTTTTCCAATATTTGTTATTTTCCTTTTCTGTCATATTAGCCAATCTAATAGGTGTGAGGTGGTAGCCCAGAGTTTTGTTTTTTGTTTTTTGTTGTTGTTGTTTTTTTTTTTTAATTTTCATTTCTCTCAGCCATTCCTTCCTGGCCTCTGTCTTCCTCTCACTGCCTGTGGGAGCTTATTCTCATGGACTGATCAGAGTCCACAAATGCTCTGCTCTAGAGTCCGTCCACATCCTCCTCATCCCAGCTTTTTTCCCTTTTGAAAACACTAAGAATAATGTTCTTACATCAATTTTTATTAGAGCCAATCACCTGCCATCCTTGGAACAGAGACCTGTACTCAAATTGCCCTTAGTCCTAATAATCATGAAGTCCACATTTACAAGAAAAACGGGAACCAATGGGTGCCCATGAACTGAAGGAGCACAATGGACATGTCACAGGTATTGATTGGGCTCCCAAGAGTGATCGAATTGTAACTTGTGGTACAGACCGTAATCCTTATGTCTGGAGTCAGAAAGGTGGCATCTGGAAACGCACCCTGGTGAACCTGAGGATTAACAGTGTAGCCACCTTTGTGAAATGGTCTCCCCTGGAGGTAGGTAGGTAGTGGAGCTTAACTGATTTCCGTGTGCTACTTTGAGTCTGAAAATGACCGGTGGGTGAGCAAACACATAAAAAAGTCAATTCATTCTACTGTCCTTAGTTTGGACTGGCACTCCAACAATGTTTTGCCGGCTGCTGGATCTTGTGACTTCAAATGCAGAGTTTTTTTCAGTCTACATTAAAGAAGTTGATGAAAAGCGAGCCAATACTCCATGGGGTACCAAGATGCCTTTTGGTCAATTGATGTCAGAGTTTGGTGGTACTGGAAGTGGTGGTTGGGTCCACAGAGTTAGTTTCTCTGTCAGTGGGAACCACCTTGCTTGGGTCAGCCATGATAGTACTGTATCAATTGCTGATGCCTCCAAAAACATGATGGTTTTGCAGCTGAAAACAGAGTTCCTCCCACTCCTGAGCGTGTCGTTTGTCTCTGAGAACAGCGTGGTGGCTGCTGGCCATGACCGCTGCCCAGTGCTGTTTAATTATGATGATCGTGGCTCCTTGACCTTCCTCTCCAAATTAGACATTCCAAAACAGAGCATCCAGAGCAACATCTCTGCCATGGAACGCTTCCACAACGTGGACAAGAGAGCCACGACAGAGGATTGCAACGCTGCTCTAGACAAGTTACACCAAAACAGTATCACCCAAGTATGTATTTATGAAGTGGACAAGCAAGACTGTCCCAAATTTTGCATCACTGGCATTGATGGAGCATGACAATTTGGGATTTCAAGACTTTAGAGTCTTCAATCCAAGGGCTACGAATCAAGTAAAGCTGCATTTTCATTCTCTGGCATGACAGACACTTGACAGAATGCAGCTCCAGCATTTCCATGAAGATGGGAAAGACCCTACCACAAATCAAAACTGAGAAAATATCCTTGCAGATGTTTTCTTTTTGTTATTTTGAACATAATTGGTGAATGTGTTGGTTTAAAAAAATCAGCAGTGATTTTTTTTATTGCCTATTTCATTCCATTCTTGACCAAAGCTGCTCTTTGAGTAGTTTATCATGGGAAGCTGCCACACCAAATTAAAAGGGGATTTTATGTAAATTGTTTGCTAGAAAAAAATTTTTTAAATTGCAGGAAAAAAATAAAAATAAATTTTCATTTCTGTAATCAATAGCAATTTAGAACATTTTTTCATGTAAATATAGATGCCTTTAATTTCTTTGTCTGAAAACTGCCTTTTTATATTCTTTAACCATTTTTCACTTGGGGAATAGTACCTATTCTTATAAATTTGATTCATTTCTCTATATATTTTAAAAATGAGGCGTTAATCAGAGAAACTGGTCATAAAAAATATTTCCCAGATTTCTGCTTCCCCTCTAATCTTTGTTGCATTCACTTCATTTGTGTGAAACCTTTTCAATTTAATGTAATAAAAATTAGCCATTTTGCATTTTATAATGGTCTCAATCTCTTGTTTGGTCATAAATTCTTCCATTCTCCAAAGATCTGACAGGTAAACTATTCTTTGCTCTCTGAATTTGCTTATACAATCAACCTTTCATTTTCTTTTCTTTTATTAAAAATATCATTCTGCATTTCAGTGAAAAAAATTGTTTTACACCACAGTAATTTCCCAATATATTCCTTTTTTTATTTATTCCTGTCCTTTAAGTCATGTGACATTTTGAAAGAGGAAAAAAATAGCAAAAGTAATAATAATAATCATTAGTCTGTCCAATTTAACTAACCATTGAGATATATTCATTTATTCATCAAATAATCATTGTGTTTTCTATGTGCCTGTTACTATGTATGGTATTTAATAACATTGCCTTTAAAGTCTCTTATTTGAACAGATTACATAGGTAAACAAGAGTCATGTTGGAATATTTTTCTGATGGTCTGAAAGATTAATTACAGTACCAAGAATTCCCAGCAAACTGAAAGTTTGAAGCAGTAATCTTACAACTGTGTTTTTTAAAACATTTAGTATTTCCTAAGTGGGGGTTTAACATGTGAGGGGAATGTTAGGAAGGTTAGGAAGGTTAGAGGACAAAATGTAAAGACCTCTAGGAAGTTCTGAATGAACTTGATTTATCTGCCTCAAGAAGTTCATGTATTACTTAGTAGGGCCTTTCCTTGCTTTCTGGTTCTATCTTTGCTCTGATTTTCAGTTATTCTATTTAAATATCAGGATGTTGGCTCCCTCCTTTTGTTCAGCTCTTGCATTAGAAAGATAGCTAACAACATCTCAGATCTATGTGAACCTAAAACATAAAGCTGGTTTTACTTACAAGTTAGATAAGTCTTCACTTGTCCCATGGTGGTATCTGGATTATCTGTATTAAAGGACGAAAATTATGCTTGCTAGAATGTAGCCTCTTCTCTGAGAGCCTGATGAATTCAGAAAAGAAATTTGATGGAGAGGTGGAATCAAGATGGTGTTGTAGAAAAGTTCTCAGCAGTACTCTCCCAAATTTCCTTCAAAACAGCTTTAAAATAAATATCAAATCTAATTCTTCAAAATCAAATGGTGGAATGGCAGAACCAAGAATCAGGTCAGGTGAAATTTTCCAGTTTAAGTCAACTTAGGAGGTCAGAAGGAAAAGTTTATGTCACTGGTCAATGAGATGGGCATGCAACTAAAAATATTAAAATTAAAAATCTCTTATTTAATATTAAATTGGAAATCCTGAAAATCAAAGAAGAGATTAATGAAAATGAAAGTTTTTTAAAAATGTAACACATTGAACTAACAAATAAAATGAGGAGCTGCTTTTATGAGAAAAAAATTGAATATTTGTTTAGTGTGTTTAAAAAAATAAAGAAGAAAACCAAATGACCAGAATCAAGAATGAAAATGGTGAATTCATCACCAATAAAGATAAAATTAAAGCAACTATTGTAAGCAATTTTGCCCAAAATTTTGCCCAAAATTGCCCAATACAAATAAATCTGCCAATTGAAGGGAAAGGAATGAATAATTACAAAAATATAGTTGGCCCAAATTAACATAAAATAAAATAGAATACTTACATAACCTCATCTTAGCAAAAGAGTTTGACCAAGTAATCAATGAACTCCTTAAGGAAAAATCCTCAAGACTAGATGGATTCATATTTTACTAAATTTTACTTTGAATTTTACATTCAAATTTTACTAAACATTCAAAGGATTTGGAATTTATTATTTGGAATACTATTTGTACAGCAAGCCTTATCCTTAATGGAGATAAGCTCGAAGTCTTTCCAAAAAAATCTAGAGTAAAACCAGAATGCCTATTAACACCACTATTGTTGAATATTATTCTAGTAATGCAAGCTATAGCAATAAGAAGAAAAAAAAGAAAAGGCAGGAATTAGAAGGGAGCAACAAGGGAACAAAAACTCATATTCTGCAGACAATATGATCACATGTTTAGAGAATCCTAGAGAATAACCTAAAAAAATTAATTACATCATATAAGATAAACTCACATAAGTCATGCACATTTCAACATATTACTCACAAAGTAAAGTAGTAAGAGATAGGAAGAGAAATTAAATTTAAAATAATTTTGGATAATTTAAAATACTTGGGAATCTATCTACAAAGACAAATCCAGGAACTATATGAACACAATTACAAAAGAGATAAAATCAAATCTAAACAACTGCAGAAACAATTCCTTGTGAGTAGGCCAAGTCAATACAGTAAATAAAAATTATAATTCTACCTAATTTAATTTACTTATTCAGTGCTATACAAAGCAAATAATGAAAAAAAAAACATTTTGTAGAAATAGAAAAAAATAATAAAATAATATCTGAAAGGACAAAAATTCAAGAATATCAAAAGAATCTATGAAAACATGTGAAAGATGGTGGCTCAGCCATACTGAAACTCAAACTGTATTACAAAGTGGTAATCCTAAAAATAACCTGATACTGTCTAAAAAATAGAGTGTGAGTCAGTGGATTGGATTAGGTAAACAATATACAGTAACAAATGACCGTAGTAATTTAGTTTATGACATGTCCAAACACCTAAGTTTTGGAAAGAAATCACTATTTGAAAAAAATTATTGGGACAACTGGGAAGCAATTTTGTAGGAACTAGGTATAGATCAATATCTCATACCATTTACTGAAATAAGATTAAAATGGATACATTATTTAGACATAAAGAGAATTATCATAAGCAAATTAAGGAAACATGAACGATTTTACCATTCGATTTTTGGATGATGGAAAAAGAAAGTTAATATCAAATAAAAATCAAAGAGCATCATGGGATGTAAAATGGATAATTTTGATTATGTTAAACTAAAAATTTAGCACAAACAATAACAAATTTGCTTCTCAGGTAAATGGAGAACATAATCAAATTTATAAAAATATGAGTCATTCCTCAATTTATAAATGTTCAAAAGATATGAACAGGAAGTTTTCAGAAAAAGAAATAAAGCTATCAGTAATGACATTAAAATGCTCAATATCAATATTGATTAGAGAAATTCTCTTTTTTTTTTAGAATTTTTTTTTTATTTTTTTATTAGTTTTTAACATTTATTTTCACACAATTTTGGGTTACAAATTTTCCCCCCTTTTATCCCCTTCCCACCCCAAACCCGAGCTTTCTAATTGCCCCTGTGACCTATTTGCTCTCTCCTCTATCCTCCCTCCCTGCCCTTGTCTCCGTCTTCTCTTTTGCCCTGTAGGACCAGATAGCTTTCTTGACCCCTTAACCTGTATTTCTTGTTACCCCGTGGTAAGAACATTACATTTGGTCCTAACACTTTGAGTTCCAACCTCCTTAGCTCCCTCCCTCTCCACCCTTTCCCCTTGAAAGACAGGCAATTCAATATAGGCCATATCTGTTTAGTTTTGCAAATGATTTCCATACTAGTTGTGTTGTATAGGACTAATTATATTTCCCTCCATCCTATCCTGTCCCCCTTTACTTCTATTTTCTTATGGTCCTTTCCCTCCCCATGATTGTCGACCTCGTATTGCATTCTCCTCCCCATGCCCTCCCCTCCATCCTCCCCCCCATCCTGCTTGTGCCCCTGTCCCCCACTCTCCTGTATTGTGAGATAGGTTTTCCTGTCAAAATCAGTGTGCATTATATTCTTTCCTTTAGTGGAATGTGATGAGAGTAGACCTCATGTTTTTCTCTTGCCTCCCCTCTTTATCCCACCACTAATAAGTCTTTTGCTTGCCTCTTTTATGAGAGATAATTTGCCCCATATAACTTCTCCCTTTCTCCTCCCAATATTTCTCTCTCACTGCTTGATTTCATTTTTTTTTAATATATGATCCCATCCTCTTCAATTCACTCTGTGCACTCTGTCTCTATGTATGTGTGCTTGTGTGCATGTGTGTGTGTGTGTGTACTCCCACCCAGTGCCCAGATACTGAAATGTTTCAAGAGTTATAAATATTGTCTTTCCATGTAGGAATGTAAACAGTTCAACTTTAGTAAGTCCCTTATGATTTCTCTTTGCTGTTCGCCTTTTCATAGTTCTCTTCATTCTTGTGTTAGAAAGTCAAATTTTCTTTCTAGCTCTGGTCTTTTCATCAGGAAAATTTGAAAGTCTTCTATTTCATTGAAAGACCATTTTTTCTCCTGAAGTATTATACTCAGTTTTGCTGGGTAGGTGATTCTTGGCTTCAGTCCTAGTTCCTTTGACTTCTGGAATATCCTATTCCATTCCCTTCTATCCCTCAATGTAGAGGGTGCCAGATATTGTGCTATCCTGATTGTATTTCCACAATACTTGAATTGTTTCTTTCTAGCTCCTTGTAATATTTTCTCTTTCACCTGGGAATTCTGGAATTTGGCCACAATGCTCCTAGGAGTTTCTCTTTTTGGATCTCTTTCATGCGGTGTTCTGCGGATTCCTTGAATATTTATTTTGCCTTCTGGTTCTAGAATCTCAGGGCAATTTTCCTTGATAATTTCATGGAAGATGATGTCTAGGCTCTTCCTTTGATCATGGTTTTCAGGTAGTCCCAGAATTTTTACATTGTCTCTCCTGATTCTATTTTCCAGGTCAGTTGTTTTTCCAATAAGATATTTCACATTATCTTCCATTTTTCGAATCTGCGCGGTATGTTCTGAGATATCTGTCTTTCTCGAAAAGTCCTTAGCATCCATCCGTACCATTCCAGTTTTGAAAGATCTATTTTCTTCAGTGAGCTTTTGAATCTCCTTTTCCATTTGGTTAATTCTGCTTTTGAAAGCATTCTTCTCCTCATTGGCCCCTTGCACCTCCCTTGCCAGCTGAGTTAGGCTAGTTCTCAAGGTGCCAATTTCTTCAAGATTTTTTTGGTTCTCCTTTAGCAGGGAGCTGATCTGCTTTCCATGCTTCTCCCTCATCCCTCTCATTTCCCTTCCCAGTCTTTCCTCCACCTCTCTAACTTGATTTTCAAAATTCCTCTTGAGCTCTTCCATGGCCCGAGCCCATTGGGTGGGCTGGGACACAGAATCCTCGATTTCTGTGTCTTTGCCTGATGGCAAGCATTGTTCCTCCCCATCAGAAAGGAAGGGAGGAAGTGTCTTTTCTACAATAAAGTACCCTTCAATAGTTTTATTTCTTTTCCCTTTTCTTGGCATTTTCTCCAACCAGTGGCCTGATCTCTGAATGTTCTCCTCACACCCACCTCGCCTCCTGCTCCTCCCAGCCAGCGCTTGGGGACTGAGATTCAAATGCTGCTTCCAGCCTTAGGATTTTTGGTGGGGGCTGGGCTGCTATTCAGTGTGAGAATTAAGTTCAGGTGGTCAGGGGTAGGGCCGCCTCTCAGGCACAGTTCCCTCTGGGGGTTTATGCACAGACCTTCCAGAATGGATCCTGGCTCCTGCCTGTTTGGGGAGCCCCAGTCCGCAGCCGCCTCTCAGCCCCTACCTCCTGGGGGGGCCCTGCCATGGGGGCACCCCACTCCCCTCTCAACCCGCCAAAGGGACTCTCTCTCCCACCCCCGTCAGTCACCTGTTGGTGGGGGGGCCGTGCCGCCGCTGGAGATCCCGTCCCCGTAGACCTCTCGGATCTCCTCCCCTCAGTGTCGCGGCCGCGGCAGGACCGCCCTCCGCTCCCCGTCCCGGTGCCCAGTCCGCGGCGCGAAGGACCCCCGCGAGAGGTTCACAGGTCTCTCCGGAGCAGAAATCTCCCTCGCTCCAATACTCCGTGGTCTCTGGGTGCAGAATTCGCCCTGGCTTGGTCCCCTCTAGCCGTTCTGTGGTTTGTGTGTTCGGAGCTATGTGTATGTGCGTCTTTCTACTTCGCCATCTTGGCTCTCCCCCCGATTAGAGAAATTCAAATTAAAATGACTCCTTGGTATTACCTCACACTTATGAGATTAGGTAAATGACAGAGAAGAAACATAACAAATGCTGGAGAGGATGAGGAAAAATTGGTGGAGTGGGTAAACTGATCCAACCATTCTGGAGAGCAATTTGGTACTAGCACAAAGGGCTATGAGATCATGACCTTTTGATCCAACAATACCACTGCGATACCTGTACCACAAAGAGATCAAAGAGAAAGGAAAAGGCACTTGAGGTAAAATATTTTTATAGCAATGTGTATGTGTATGTATATGTGTGTGTGTGCGTGTCTGTGTGTTTCAAATTCAAAAATAATTTGAAATTGAAGAGCTACCCACCATTTGGAGAATGGCTGGACAAATTATGGTATATGATTGAAATAAAATACTATTGTGATATAAGAAATGATATGCAGAATGCTCTCAGAAAAACCTGAGAAGTTTTATATGAACTGACACAAAATGGAGTAAACAGAACCAGAACATTGCCCATAGTAAGAGCAATATTATATGATGATCAGCTATGAATAACTTAGCTATTCTCAGCAATAAAATGATCTAAGACAATTCCAAAAGACCTATGATGAAAAATGCTATCTACCTCCAGAGAAAGAACTCATGGGGTCTGAATATACATTGAAGCATATTTTTAAACTTCAGAAATGACTTTAAGGATATTGTTTCATTTAGGCTTCACGAAAATCAATTGCAATAAATGCTATATCTGTTCTTATGTTCATTTTATGGATTTGAGTAGTAAGACTCAAAGACTCATTTTCCCCAATATTCACAAAACTAGAATCAGAAGTATTAATTTTATCTAAGGTGTTTTGTTTGGTTGTCTGTTTGTCTCTGAGTACAAGTGTAGCATTCTCTCCACTAGCTTTTTAAAGCCCTACACATTCTACTCACAGCTTCATTTTTGACATTATTCCCCATCCCATACTCTGTGTTCAGTCAAATGATCCTTCTGTCTGTTCTTCAAACACTACATTCTAACTCCTATCCTCATGTCTTTTAATTGGCTACTTCACATGTAGACGAACATATGGATGGATAGGTAGAAAGAAAGATGTATGGATAGATAGATTTAAAATGGATAGTCGTATAGAGATAGACAGATAAAGCATATGATCTTTCCTAATCTTTCCTAATCCTAATCCTGTTTTATCTTAATCTTTCTTACTGTGCTAAACACAAAAAAGTCTTTGCTAATGCATAAGAACTACGATCCCTGAGAAAACCAGGAATAAAGTGTTAGTTTCCAGTGAAATGGAGATGGTTGGTGAATCAGGCCTCAAATGAATTTGCTCCTTATTTCTGCTTGAGTTTCTTTTATCCCTCATGAAACTTGTCCTGATACCTCCAAATACCAGTGCTCACCCTCAAAAAAGGCTTTTGCATTTAACTATCAAAATATTTGTATTTACTTACTTTATACTTACGTTGTATTCATTTCTTATTGAGTATTACTTTCAGCTTCTAAGAATGTGAACTTTTGTGGGTAAAGGTTGTTTTGTTCTTTGCACTTGTGTAACCATTATCTAGCATGGTACCTGCTACATAGCAAGTGCTTAATAAGCATTTGTTCATTAATTGACTATACCACCTCGCTCCTAGTTTAACTATGTCTGGACCTTTCTTCTAGCTAGACTTTAGGTACTTAAGCCACAAACCTCTTCTCTCTGTGTGAATAATTCTATCTTTTTTTTCTATGTTTTGAAGGCATTCAATTAATATAAAATATTAATGAAATATTAATATCAATGAAATAAAATAATATACATATATACATGTATGTGTATATATGTGCATATGCATACATAAAATATTTATTCACTTATGAATATATTTTTATGAAACACATAGATACATACATATATAATAGATACATATGTGTATATGGAGAGAGACAGAGATAGAGAGACAGAGAGATGAAGAGAGAGTTAATGGAATTTGGGCTAAGAATCCCCTGCAAGACATTTCAAATGAACACAAACACACTGTGTGTGTGTGTGTGTGTGTGTGTGTGTGTGTGTGTGTGTGTGTGTGTGTGTGTGGAGAGAGAGAGAGAGAGAGAGAGACTTGTCCTCATGTGGCTAAAAAGAAGGCAGACTAGGCATCCCCAACATTCTTCTTCACCTTTCTTTAAGGAAAACTTTGATTCTTACCAGGAGAGGAAATAAAGGTCGAGCCAGAGGCCACTCTGCTCTCCTCAGAGATAGGCAATTCTAGGCGAGAAATATATCTATTAAATTTTAAATATTAGTAGTTTAGGGGATAGAATCACATTCAATCCAACATTTGATTACTTTCTCATTATTATTGGGGGGGAGAAGTACTCCAAAGTCCATTTCCAAGGCTTGACCCTTTTCCTATAAAAAAAAAACATTTCCACATTGAACACACATTGAGAATAGTAAAGCAACCAATTCAACAGAATCATAACAAAACAGATATCAGAGCTGGTATGCTAAGGAGAATTTATGCCAGGAATTCAAAGTGAAGGAGTTTTCCCATTGGCAGTGAACTAACTCAGTCCTATTGAGAGAGATTGCACATGATCTCCCCACAGTCTCTAGAGTCTCTGGTTGGGGATAGGGAGATGACAGGCCAGCTATTCTCATGTCTTCCTACAGTCTTTTGCTTCATCAAACTAAAGTGTAGTTGGCCTCTTCCAACTTTTTTTTTTAAAGCAGAAATCCAGAAGTTCCCTAATCAACTCAAAGTTTGAAGCAGATGTGAGGCTTGAGGAGTTCCTAAGGAAATTAAAAAACATGGAAAACACTTGCAGAGCTCTTCTCTCTCCTCCTTTTTCATAAATTTTGCCCCTCCTCTCATACAGCAAAGTATTCATCTCCACAAATAAGAGTCCCAATCCAATGAGTTTGGAGACAAGGCTTACACTAGAATTATATGCAACATATTTAACATATTTATAAGAATAATATATTATCTTTAATATACTACTTCATATAATGTTTTGGGTCATTTAATATTGTTTCAAATGACTATAGAAATAGAGAGAATCAAAAACAGTGAGAAGATCAAATATCTGAAGTCTAAGCAGTCAATTTTAACCTGGAGTCAATAAACATGTAAAAATATTTTTATGAGTATTTCAATGTACTTGTTTTTCTCTGTAATACTCTGTAATATATATTATGCATTTAAAACCATAATTCTGAGGAGTCCATACATTTCACCAAACTACCAGTGGGGTCCACAACACACACACACACAGTTAGGAATCCTGTACCTAACTATGACAAAAAAAAAAAAAAAAAAAAGCAAAATGAGAAATGATGAAGGAGATGTGAGAAAATTGAGATACTAATGCACTGCTGGTGAAGTTGTATACTGATTCAGCAATTACGGAGAACAATTTTAGAGTATGCTCAAAGGGCTACAAAAACTATGCATACCCTTTGACCAAGTAATACTGCTACTAGATCTGTATCCCAAAGAGACAAAAACAAAAACAAAAAAAACAAAAAAAAAAAAACTAAAATGAAAAGCACGTATATATACAAAAATATTTATAGTAGTTCTTTTAGTGTTGGTAAAATATTGGAAATTGAGGGGATATGCCTCAACTGGGGAATGACTAAATAAGTTGTTGTACATGGTTATGAATGGAATACTATTGTGCTATGAAAAATAAAAGACAGAATGTTCTCAGTAAAACCTGGAAAGACTAACATGAACTGATGCAGAGTGAAATGAGCAGAATCAAGAGAACATTGTCTGCAGTAACAAAAATATTGTATGACCGACTGTGAATGGCTTAACTATTCTCAGCAATACATTGATTCAAGACAATTCCAAATAACTTATGACAAAAAATGCCATCCATTCCAGAGAAAGAACTGATGGTATCTGAATACATATTGAAGCATATTTTTTCTTTATTTTTCTTGTTCTTTTTTACATTTTTTTTTCTTTTGCAACATGACTAACTTGGAAATATATTTTGCATGACTACATACTTATAACTATCAAATTTCTTGCCTTCACAATTGGGGGGGAGTAGAAGGAGAGAGAAAATTTGGAACTCAAAAATTAGAAAAAAAAGACTAAAATTGTTTTTATATGAAAATGGGGGAAAGTAAAATATTAAATTACATTTTAAAGAAAATCTTGTATCTAGAGTGAGAAAATAAGGTCATAAATATCTGATCCAGCCTCTTTCTCTTCAAGAAGTTTGCTGGCAACAATTTCCTTTTTCTCCCTTATAATGCCTACTTACCACATACTTTTCCATCAGTATTTCAATTATACACTCTTTATCAAGCCACAGTATGATAGAATTCAGAGGGAGAAAGAATCTTAGAGTTCATGTAACACAACTATGATAATAATAATAGTAGGGGCAGAGAGCCAAGATGGGGGAGTAGAAAGAGGCACCTCCTCTAGCTCTTCTCCCACAGCCAATAAAATACCTGTAAAAAAAATGACAAAGCAAATTCTAGAACAGCAGAAGCCACAAAACAACAGAGTGAAAGAGATTTCCAACCCGAGACAGCCTGGAAGGCAGACAGGAAGTGTCTATCTCACATGGCAGAGAGCAGAGCTCAGCCCATGGAACCCAGCCCAGCCTTGGCCATTCTGCAGGAGGGATAGGACCAGCACAGGCCTCAGGGTTGGAATTCTGGGCAGCAGCTGCAGATCCCAGAACCCTCAACCCATAAATGCCAAAGACAGCTTCAAAGGTCAGGGAGAAAGCTTTTTCACCTGGGTGAGAAGGGTGAAGAATCCTCCCCTAGGCCCAGCCCCAGGAGGCAGCAGCAGCAGCAGCAGCAGCAGCAGTAGTGTCCATTTTTGTAGCCCTCTGGCTAACGCCCTGGGGGAAGTGAGCTGCTGATCTGGGTCTCAGCCCTGAGTGGTGGGCCTGGGGTGAGGAAGAGTGCTGGCATGGTGGAACTGGTGGAGGCTCTGGAAAGGGAATTCTAATTGCAGATTCTGGGCAGAAAAGGTTTGGTAGCTCACAGACCACAGTGCAGGCCAGGAGAGGAGTAAACTCCTCTTCTTTGATTGTGCCACCTTGGAAGAACTGAGAACTTACAGGACCCCAAAGTACATCTTCATCTTGACAAAGGACTCAAAGTCAAGTAACTGGCTGGGAAAACATCCAAAAAAGGGAAAAATAATAAGACTATAGAAGGTTACTTTCTTGGTGAACAGGTATTTTCTTAAATCCTTTTGAATGAGGAAAAACAATGCATACTATCAGAGGAAAACATAAAACTCAAGGCTTCTGCATCCAAAACCTCCAAAATAAATATGCAACAGTTTCAAGCCAAGGAAGAGCTCTAAAAGGATTTTGAAAATCAAGTAAGAGAAGTGGAGGAAAAAGCAGAGGGCACAGAGTGAGCTGAATAGTCATGGAATGATATCTAAAAAATAAAATTAAGGTATGAGAGAGGAATATATTGGGAAGAGAAAGGGAGAAATTGAATGGGGCAAATTGTTTCTCGTCAAAGAGGAAAGATAAAGCTTTTCCAGTGGAGGGGAAATGGGGGATGTGAGAGGGAAAAAGTGAAGCTTATTTTCATCACAGTTGGCTTAAGTAGGGAATAACATGCACACTCAATTTGGAATGAAAATCTATCTTACACTACAGGAAAGTAGAGGAGAAGAGAATAAATGGGGTGGGGGGAAGATAGAAGGGAGGGCAAATGGGAGGAGGGAGTAATAAGAAGTAATCACTTTAGGGGAGTGATAAGGTCTAAAGAGAGTATAGAATAAATAGGGGTCAGGAAAGGATGGAGGGAAATATAATTAGTCTTTCCCAACATGACTATTATGGAAGTCTTTAGTAAAACTACACATATATAGCCTATATTGAAATGTTTGCCTTCTCAGTGGTGATGACTGGGGAAGGAGGAAGGAAGAGAAGTTAGAACACAAAGTTAAAAGAATGAATGTTGAGAATTGTTTTTACATGTAACTGGGAAATAAGAAGTACATGTAATGGGGTATAGAAATCTATCTTGCCCTACAAGAAAAGGGAGAAGATGGCAATAAGGGAAGGGAGGAGTGTGATAGAAGAGAGAGCAGATTGGGAGAAGGGGTAATCAGAATGCATGATGTTTCGGGGTTGGGGAGGGGAGAGATAGGGAGAAAATTTGGAACTCAAAATTTTGTGGAAAGAATGTTGAAAACTAAAATTAATTAATTAATTAAAATTGAAAAAATTAAAAATAATAACAGTAAAAATAACAATCACATAAGTCAGTTTCCAAGGGGAACTATGTGCCCAAAGTCACATAGAAAATATGTAGCATAATTGGATCTAAACTCATGTTACATGTGGGTGTGTACTGAGGCCTTCATCTCCGCAATATCCCCTATGATCACTCATACTACAAACTCAAAACCAGTCCCCTTGCCAAGACATCAGAACCTGTCACTTCTCTGGTATCTTTCTTATAAAGCCCTGATAATACAATGAACGTAAGTTCTCTCTTTCCTTTACACCTCATTAATATTCCCTCAAGGGTCCTACTTTGGGGCTCTGCACAGTATCTAGTCGCCTTCAAAATGAAGAATCAATAATGTTATTGTTGCTTTAAATAAGCAATCAGTTTATAAATAAGTACCTCACTTGCTCAAAAAGAAGAAGATTTTATCCATTTATAAAATGGACCAGATACATTTATCCATTAAAAATATTTATATTTATTGAATTTTTGGTGAGATCAAGTTACTGTGCTAAGAGCCATTAGGATGGAAAAGAGAAGAAAATGCTGTACTTGACTTCCAAGATTTTTCTCTCATCTTTAACTACAGACACCTGTGAATTTAAAGGCATATACATCTGAATGTGAGTGGGGGGAATAGCAGCTCTTATAAATGCTGCAAATTCCATGGTTATTGAAGGAAAAACAATCCATTCTTTTCTTACCCATGATCATAGATTACATAGCAAGATATAGATAAAAAAGAAAAGAAGGAAGGGAAGAAGGGAGGTGTTTAATAACAAATGTTTTCTCCAGGGCAAGATCTTATTTTAATAACAGCAACATGGAAAATAGTAGTAAAATGGGTCATATTGGCCCTCATCAAAAGCAAATACCTGATCATGATCGATTTATCAGTGAGGCTAGCAGTCACCAAGATATTGAGACAGCGGTTTGTCCCCATGACCAAAGGACCTAAGTGTGTATTTCTTCTGATAGGCTTGACTGTACATCATTTGAACCTTCCCTGGCAAAGGCAAGGCATTGCAGATTGGTAGACATCTGAATGAGTTGAGTTTTCAACTGTTTCCTATTACATCATTGTTGGGTGGGGCAGGACTAATACTCAGGTGTAGGATTAGTCTGCAGCTCTGGGAAAGTGGTTGCCTTCAGGTGTGGCTAATTATGTCTATTAGCACTTAAAGTTTGCAGGCAGCTTTATCAGACCCAGAGGTCTCTAGCAATCTTGGCCAAAAACAAACAAAAAAAGAAACCTCTCAATTAGATTTCCCATCTTTTGGCCACCCCCTGGGAAACCAAGTGACTCCTAACTTTGAGAAGGAAAAGCTGGCTTACCTGGAGTCTGGACCACTGGGGAAGGACTAGCTGATTAATGTATAGATGCCTTGGGATCTGGGAGAGATCACATTACTGCATCACCTTTCAGAAACAGACCAGGTGAATTAGACTGGAAAAAAGTGGGGCCTGACCAAATACAGAAAAGGATGGACTTCAGGGTAATACAATACAGCATGGTGTCTGATGTTGCCCACTAAAAAGGCTAAAGAGGAACTTAGAACACTGCCTGGCCCATAGTAGGCTTTCAGTAAATACTATTAACTTGCCTCAGAGCAGAGGAGTTCACATTTGAAAACTTCTGAACTGAAAGCCATTGGTCAGCTTTGACAGCGAGACAATGTAAAACATCTCCTTACAATTGTCTTTCTACTTAACCTAGTATCTATAGAATTATAGTATCTAAGCCCTGAATTACTATTTAGAATATAGAACACTATATAAATTCTAGCTCTTATTACTGTTTTCTTGATACAAAATTAGTTGCAGGAAGTTAGCAGCTAAAGTGTGTTTTATTAAATCACTGCTTTTCAGAAACAGAACCCCTTAGTCTAAGTACACGTGAATCAGTGAGCAAATGTCAAAGGGTGAGGGAAACAGAATATAACAGCTGATTGTGTATGATCACTTCAACTCCACTCCCTCTGATATATGATATCTTAGCTTGACCATTCAGCTAATAGTCAATTCAATTCAACTCAGCAAACATTTAAGTGTCTAAGTGAAGGTGGTGTACATTTTTAAAAATTATTTACTATTTATTCTGTGAGTGAGTAGCAGCTTTCCTCCTTTTCCTCCTCCTTCTCCTCTTACTCCTCCTCCTCCTCCTCCTCCTCCTCCTCCTCCTCCTCTTCATGTTCCACCTTCAAAAGCTGCCTTTTTTCCTTTGGGTTTACTGGATATATTTCTTGCTCAAAGATCAAGCCTTAAACCCAATACATTGGAGCTAACAGACTGAAGAACAAGTCCTCACCTGCCTAATCTATACCTATATAGGTATACTATATGGTAATTGTTTCTCTTTTACCCAGGAACCCTGAGGATCTTCTCTTCCCAGTCTGATTTTTTCTTTTTTTGCTAGCCATTGGGAGCTTTGCTGAAGGAAAAGCAGAGGGCCTGAGATTTAGCTAGGATCTAAACAAAGCCAATGATTTAGGAAAAGGACCAAGCTTATATAGGATGATTTTAGGGTTTCCTTGTGGGGTCTGGAGATCTAGAGTAAGTCTTGCAAGATAAAGGCACTGTGTGAGGACTATGAATGACACAAGATAAGGAAATCCCATTCCCCAGGATGAGGAGTGGGGACAGGGATACTTTTTGTCCAGGATTAGGGGAAGTTGTGATAAGGGGAAACTTTAGGGCACCAAGGTCTTCCCAAAGTCAATCAATATCTTTTTAACTCTTAGGACACGATTTCCCCATTCATCCACTAGGTAGGAGAATTCTTTCAGGGGAAAGGGGAGTAGGTCATTTTCTTCAGTAGCTGCTTCTTGCTGAACAGGGGTAAAGAGTCCACTTTAGGGGCCAGAATAGGTTGGGGGGGGGAGGTGATCAGCGTGGGGTGCAGAATTCAGTGCCAACTGAGTCCAGGGTGGAGAGAGGCAAGCCTTGATAGTGACATCAAGGGCAGATTTAGGTAATCCTAAAAGTGGCTATGGGTGAGAAAACACAAAGCAAACCAAGAGGTTAAACAAGTACAAACAAGTATAAGAGCAAGTAAAATGACCAATAACAAGGTCACCATGAGGAGAAAGAAGGGAGAGAAACCACAACCCCCAGGAGGAGGTAGGGGGAGATATCAGGCTGCAGTGGATATCTTACATCCAAGAGGCTGCCTGTAATATCTTTTGAGTGCTCAAAGAAAAAATTCCATATAGGACTTTCAGGGAATATAGGGCAAGAGCTATGAGGAGTAATCTAGTGTCCTGGGCATGATGGTGACACACCCAGCAGTCATGTACTCTGGCCATCCCACAGAGTTTCCTATTTGAATTAAGGCTTTAGACTTCCAGTCCTAAGGAAGCAGGCCTAACCCTTGGCATAGGGCTGGAATCAGGAATCAGGTAGGCTAGGAACAGAATTGGTTCAAGGTGGGGCCCAGAACACAGTATAGCAAGAAAGCACACAGGCAAGTCCCCCAAGGTGAGGGGCTTCATTGTATAGTCTTCTTTGATCACTTTTTCTGGCTAGTCATGCCCTGCATCTTATCTCACATCTCACACCCTGCCTCCTGCTTGCTTCTCTGCCTTAGCACTCCTGCCTGCTTCACCATCTACCCAAATGCTTTTGGGAGAGGGACAAAGGAGCTGTCCCTTCCTGAGTGGGTGTGGGGAGGAGAGTAAAATGAGGCTGAAGCAGCATCCAGGGGATGAGGAGAGTATAGAAATCCTTGTTGCATGACCATCTGCAGGTGGAGAATATAGTCTAGGAGACACAAATCTGACAAACAAGTTCGGCATGCAGGTGCCAAAGAGAAGGAGCTTTAAAAGTTATGTCAAAAAAGAGGAAAAACAAAAGAAGGCAAGAGTCCCATGATATTATTGTTTATTTTCGACATACAGGATTTTCTGATCTTGTTATTTTTTCAAAAGTTTCAACTTTCCTTTTGGATGATCAGATGCTCTTGAGGATCCAACTCTATACATGTAAATATAAGTAACAACACTTAGGTTTGCTTTCTACCCTTGAACTCAATGTTATACAGATGATTTTACTTATAAGAGATTGAATTTCCTCCAGTTACCATAAAACACTTGGGAGGATCCATAAGTAATTAATTCCAAAACAGGGCATATCAATAAGTTGCTTATAATAAAACCACACAACACATAGTATAAATAGGTATTATTTCCATAATAGTAATAAATTTTGAATGAAGTTGATTTTTCCATTTAGACAAAAATATTCCATGTTACCTCTTTCTAAGAAAATTGCACTGAAATTCTTTTTCTCAAACTGAAGATGTTTTATATCTAGTTTCAGTAATTAATAGAATAATAGCTAGGTCCCTCAATCAGTTATACCAATATGCAATTGTTTTAACATCATTTTAAAACATTAAGGACTTTATTCCATGGAGACATAGATTTAGTAGCAGGCAGATGACTAGGCCAAAGACCCATTTATTAAGTTGTTTAACATATAAAAAGTAGAGAAATGAAAGGAAAATAGAATATAAGAAAATAATAGCACTTTCTCTCAAGAAGTTTACCTTCTAATAGGGAAAGACAAAACATAAAAAGCTGGAAATCCAGAATTGGGACAGGAGAGGAAGGTACTCATGACTGGGTAAGATAGATGGTGTGGAGGTAGAATGGACCAGAGAGTGATCAAAGTGATAATGAGGAAGTTTTGTACTTGGAACAAAATCAATGGACTGGTTAGACAAAATAAACCCTAAGGTAATGTTTTGTAGGGCAAAGTCCCACCCACTTGGTCTTTGTTTTAAGTCTGTTAAGGATCTCAAGATGATTTGGTGTCATGGTGGTTGTAATACTGAGAGACAGGCACTATTTATGCTGGAAGGTGTAGCCTTTTGTAAAGTAGAAGGTAAAATGGGTGTCCGAGAAAGGCAGATAGAGAGAGAGAGAGAGAGAGAGAGAGAGAGAGAGAGAGAGAGAGAGAGAGAGAGAGAGAGAGAGACAGAGAGACAGAGACAGAGACAGAGAGAGGGAGAGGGAGAGGGAGAGGGAGAGGGAGAGGGAGAGGGAGAGGGAGAGGGAGAGAGAGACGGAGAGAGGGAGAGACAGAGAGACAGAGAGAGACAGAGAGACAGAGACAGAGACAGAGACAGAGACAGAGACAGAGAGAGAAGATAGTGAGTGAGATCAGTGAGATCATCAGTGAGACAGATGGAAGGAAAGAGAGAGAGACAGCAAAGTGCCTGGAAGAAACAGGGAGAAGCGAAAGAGAAATACAGTGAAAATCAAATGGAAAGAAAGTCAGCTAGAGACAGAGAGATATACAGACTCAGTGGTAGATAAAGATTTAAAGAAAGAAACAGGGATTGAAAATGGAGTGCATTTAATTTGAGTGATTACACAGTAAGAATTAAAATTTCAAGTTATAGCCAGTGTGGAACACAATGGTTTGGGGACCCCTAGTGTAGGAGGTTTGCATCTACATATGAAGGGAGAGACAGGAGGGGAGTTGGTAGAAATGGTGTGCTCCACTGGTGTGCTCCACTGGTGTTTCAAGCCCCAAGGCTTAAGTATATTATTATATTGTATGTATTATTTTTATCAATAATAATTATTAATATCTAATATTTAAGAATTACAAAGTAACATGTGGAATATCATGTATGAACCTCGCAACAATCAGATTATGCTATAATTGGAAAATATAAATACAAGTAGAATAGATTAGAATAGAATAAATGAAATAAAATCGAATACAGCAAATGACAACATATTTTGTTCTAAGTCAGTTCTAAGGCAGGAATCTTTACATACAATTAGTGGTATGGTTCATACAATGGTGAGTTTGGCAAAACTGAATTGGTATTGATATTTTTTTAATTTGTGTTTTATTTACACACACGCACATATGAGAAAGGATATATATATCCTTTCTCCTACTATGTTTTAACTTCCTTAAAATCTGGGATTTAGTTATCTTGATTATCTCTGTATTTCCCCAAATCATCTAGCATAGTGTTTTTCAATATGGCTATTCAAAAAATGTAAGATAGATGAATGAATAAGTGAATAACTACTCCCTTGAGGTCTCTGTCAGCTCCTAAGTAGTATATGGTTCTATGGACTCTTATAAAAGACAGCCTCTTAAGATTGTACTTACTAGAGCTGCATATTCACAAAGGAAAGAAATAAAATATGTCTCTGTGATCATTATAATGATTTAATTTTATTCACTATCTACATGCCCTACTCTAACTTCTTCAATAAATTCGTATTAAGAAGGGGTTAAAGGGATAAAGCACAAGTACTTCAAAAACAGGAGCAGAAATGAAGATCTTATTAAATTTCAAATGCATTGTTGGATAATTAGATCTTCCCAGTCTTGCCTGTGTGTGGATTAACACCTCAGCAAAGCCCCCTATTACATCTGATTTTCTTTTATTTTTTTCTATTACATACAATGCAGTGGAAATTAGCCAGAAAATGAATGATGGGGGAACGTTAAAAGCTTTAGCCTTTAAAACAGCCAAATAATTATCCAAAGGTGCAGGTGGTTATCTGAAACTCTTGAGCCTAAAAAGTGACTGAAATTTTAGGGAGACATACTTTTCTCCTGAGCTTTAAAAGCATTTTTTTTGTATGCAATAATACATTGGAAAAGAAGCAGGAGCCATTATCTTAAGCATTTCCAAACTCAGAAATGAAGAAAATTTGTTTCGGGTCAATATTAGAATTTTGTTTTTTTTGAAAAAACTCAGGAACAATAATAGATGTCATCTCCTAAATAAAACATTGCTTAAGGAAATGTGATGATTTTATAGAGGGAAAAAATGAAGTTACTCAGGATAGCATTTTCCCCCTTTTTATATTTTTCTTTCTTTCTTTTCTTTCTTTCTTGCTTTCTTTCTTTTTTCTTTGTTTCTTCCTTCCTTCCTTCCTTCCTTCCTTCCTTCCTTCCTTCCTTCCTTCCTTCCTTCCTTCCTTCCTTTCTTTATTTCTTTCTTTCTTATAAAATGGTTAATTCAGAGGAGGTGCATGTTGTTCCTTCCTTAAGAGAGTAAGCTTCACTTTTTGCTTCTCACCACCCACCTTTTCTCTTCCATTAAAAAAGCTTTATCTTGCCTCTTTTATGAAAGATAATTTGTCCCATTTCATTTCTCCCTTTCTTCTACCAATATATTCCTCTCTCACCCCTTAATTTTATTATTTTAGATATCATCCCTTCCTATTCAACACATCCTGTGTCCTCTGTCTGTCTATGTGTGTGTGTGTATGTGTGTGTGTGTGTGTGTGTGTGTGTGTGTGTGTGTATAATCAAGCTAACTACTCAGATACTGAGAATAGTTTCAAGAGTTACAAATATTATCATTCCACCTAGGAATGTAAACAGTTCAACTTTAGTAAGTCCGTAATGATTTCTTTTTCCTGTTTACCTTTGCAAGCTTCTCTTGATTCTTGTGTTTGAAAGTCAAATTTTCTATTCAGCTCTGGTCTTTTTACCAAGAATACTTGAAAGTCCTCTATTTCACTAAATGACCATTTTTTTTTTTCCCTTGAGGTATTTTACTCAGTTTTGCAGGGTAGGTGATTCTTGGTTTTAATCCTAGTTCCTTTAACTTCTGAAATATCAAATTCCAAGCCCTTTGATCCCTTGATGTAGAAGCTGTGATATCTTGGGTTATCCTGATTGCATTTCCAAAATACTTGAATTATTTCTTTCTCACTGCTTGCAATGTTTTCTCCTTGACCTGGGAACTCTGGAATTTGGCTACAATATTCCTAGGAGTTTTTCTTGTCAGATTCCTTTCAGGAGGTGATAGGTAGATTCTTTCAATAGTTACTTTACCCTATGGTTCTAGAATACCAGGGCAGATTTCTTTGATAATTTCTTGAAAGTTGATGTCTACACTTTTATTTTGATCATGGCTTTCAGGTAGTCCCATAATTTTTAAATTGTCTCTCCTGCATCCATTTTCCAGGTCAGTTGTTTTTCCAATGAGATATTTCATGTGTTTTCTTTTTTCATTCTTTTTGTTTTGTTTGGTAATTTCTTGGTTTCTCATAAAGTCATTAGCTTCCATCTGCTCTATTAAAATTTTTAAAGAACTATTTCCTTCAGTGAGCTTTGGAACCTACTTTTCCTTTCATTTAATTCTGCTTTTTAAAGCATTTTTCTCCTTATTACCTTTTTGGACATCTTTTCCCATTTGAGTTAGTCTATTTTTAAATGTACAGTTTTACTCAGCATTTTTTTGGATCTGTTTTAGCAAGCTGTTCATGATTTTCTTGCATCGCTCTCATTTTTCTTTCCAATTTTTCCTCCACCTCTCTTACTTGATTTTAAAAATCTTTTTTGAGTTCTTCCATGGCCTGAGACTGTTGCATATTTATTTTGGAGGTTTTGGATGCAGAAGCCTTGACTTTTATGTCTTCCTCTGATGGTATACATTGTTCTTCCTCACCTGAAATGATGGAAGAAAATACCTGATCACCAAGAAAATAATATTCTATAGTTTTATTTTTTTCCCCTTTCTGGAGGCATTTTCCCAGTCATTTTCTTGACTTTTGAGTCCTTTTTCTGGAGGAGGGTTTACTCTAGGGACCTGTAAATTCTCAGTTCCTCCAAGTGGTGCAATAAAGGGGGAGGAATTTGCTCCTGTCCTGGTCTGTGCTATGATCTGGGTACACCCACAAGCTGTTCTTCCCAGGATCTGTGAGTAGAATTTCCTCTCGATAGTCACCAGCAGCTCCACCAGCCAGTGCTCCTCCTTACCCCAGGACTGCCACTCATGGCTGAGATACAGATCAGTGGCTCAATTTCCCCAGGGTCTTTAAGCCAATGGCTCCAAAAATGGATGCTGTGCCACAGTGCCTTCCACTGCCCTGGACTGCATCTATGGCCTGACTCTGCTCCCTTCTCACCCAGTGCAAAGAGCTTTCTCATTGATCTTTGAAGCTGTTTTGTCATTTGTGGGTTGAGGAATCTATGAACTTTAGCTGCTACCTGGGATTCCATACCTTGAAGCCTGCTCAGGTCCTGTCTGAGCTGTGCCAAGTGGCAAAGGCTGGGCTGTGCTCTACTCTAAGCTAGGTGGGATAGACCTTTCCTGTCAACCTTCCAGGCTGTCTTGGATTGGAAATCTCTGTCATTTTGTATCTTCTGCTGCTCTAGAATTTGTTTAGAGTCATTTTTTACTGGTATATTCTGGGCTTTGGGAGGAGAGTTTCTACAAGTCCATCCTTCTACTCCACCATCTTTGCTTACTGAATTTTCTACTTTGTCCAAACATCTCTGAGCCACACACAGGTACTAGGGTATAGTCATCATTCAACTAGTCAACATCTTCGGAAATCAAGTAAATTTTCCCATGAAACAGGACAGAAGATCTGTAAATTTAATATGCTGTCAAAAGGGTTGGTAAACTTCTTGAAATGAAAATCCTAGGAAAGAAATAGTTGGTACTTCTGTTTGGATCATCCTATAAGGGCTTCTTACCAGTAAAAGTAGGAGATGGTCCTTGCAAATGGTTCCTGAAAATAGATTGTTTTATTGGTTATTCATTCACAGTAGGGAGGGAACACTATATGATTTTATTACTGTTATTTGATCTTGCTATGATGACTGTGAAGCAAAGTGATGCAGTACTGGGATAAGATCTCACTGTTCAACAACAATTGCTGGGAAAACTGGATAATAGTGTGGCAGAAACTAGGCATGGACCAACGCCTGACACCATACACCAGAAAAAAATCTGAAAGGGTACATTATCTAGTTTTTTTACTATAAACAAATTAGTGGAGCAAGGAACAGTGTATTTATCCAATTTATGGAGAATGGAAGAATTTGTAGCTAAATAAGAGACAGAAAACATTATGAAGTACAAATGGATAATTTTGATTACATTTATTTGAAAAGCTTTTGTTCAATCAGACTCAATGCAACCAAGATTAGGAGGGAAGCAGAAAAATGGGAAAGAATTTTTGCAACTAGTGTCTGTGATAAAGGCCTCACTTCTAAACTATATAGAGAACTGAGTCAAACACACAAGAATGCAAGTCTTTCCCCAACTGATAAATGGTCAAAGGGTATGAACAGGCAATTTTCAGAGGAAGAAATTAAAACTTTCTATGGTCATATGAAAAAATGCTCTAAATAACAATTAATTAGACACATGCAAATCAAAACAACTTTGAGGTACCACATCACATCTATCAGATTGGCTAACATGACAAAACAAGAAGATAAAAATGTTGGAGAAGATGTGGGAGAGTTTGACCACTAATTCATTGTTGGTGGAGCTATGAGCTGATCCAGCCAAAGGGTTGCAAACATTTTCATACCCTTTGACCTAGCAATACTACTTCTAAGACTGTATCCCCAAGAGATCATAAAAATGGGAAAGGATCCCACATGTGCAAAAGAATTTTTAGTAGCTTTCTTTGTGGTGACCAAAAACTGGAAACCAAAGGGATGCCCATCAATTGGATAATGACTGAATAAATTGTGGTATATGAAGTAAACCATTTTCTTTCGTATTATGTTTTGTTTAGTTTTATGATTTCTCCTATTCATTTTAATTCTTCTATGCAACATGACTAAGGTGAAAATGTATTTAGTAGGAATGTATGTGTAGAACCCATATACAATTGTGTGCTGTCTCAGGGAGGGAGTGGGGAGGTAAGGAGAAAGAAGGGGAGGGAGGGGAAAAATATCTAAGATACATCGAAGTGATTGTAGAACACTGAAAATAAATAAAATAACAATACAAAAAAGTGATGCAGTAGATTGAAGCTGGCCTTAGGGTCCAAAAAACTTGGATTAAACTTCTGTCCATGGCACATACCAACTGTGTGACACCTTCATCTTTCAGTGCCCACAGAAGTATCTCTCCTACAAAATACATTACAGTATGCTCATCTTCATCGATGGCAAGTGTTTTCTTTTTTGTTTTGTTTTGTTTTTCACCAGAAGTTCTCTATGCCAATAAAATCAGAAGTGCAGCACCTTATTTCTGTCTGCGCCTTTCCACACAATACAGAAAACCAGTAAGCTTTGGATTAAAATACCTCAAAATTATTTCAGTGTCCCAAATCTTTTTCCATGAAATCTAAAATATGGCACAACTCTTAAAATAAGACCTTTCAAAACAGTATCACAAAAAGTTTTATCTAAATAAATTTTATTTCACATTTAACAATATTAATACTAAATAAGAAAAATATGTATTCTTTCTTGTGAAACCCTTTGCACTAACAAACATTGGGGGAGAATATGATAGATTGTAGAAATGTTGCTGAAAGAAGGAAAGAAGTTTGAGATATGTCTAATACCACCAATGGTTTTTGTAACTAAGAAGAGAGGGGTGAGTCATGGTTGACTGAAATTTCAGACCTAGTTCATTGGAAAGGATGGTGTCAGAATATCTAAGTTTAAATGCTTCTCTACAATTAATATGTATGTTATAAAAATAATTTAATATCTCTGGTCTTTTCTTTTCTTCCTACCTAAAAGAGGAAGCATATTTGATTATTTTGGTTAGGAATCTGGATGGAGTGAGCCTTGAGTTAAAATTTCATCAAAAACACTTGCTAGCTTACTTCTAACCAAGCCTTTTAAGTTCTCCATATGTCAGTTTCCTCATCTGTAAAGTGAAGAGGGCAAACTCTACCTCTAAGGTCACTTCTAGTACTTCTCATAATCGTACCAAACAGTCATTCCAAGCAACCCTTCCTTCTCTCCTTTCCAATTTGTGAAAAAATTAGACCTTGACATCAATTAATGCTTTAGGCACTATATAAACAAACCTTGAGACAATCTCCTAAATTCAGGGCTCAATGCTATGACCCATTTCTCAGAAGTACTCAATATCCAGTTACTTGTATTACTACCGAAAACCTGATGATGGTGCTAGTGAATCCCTAATCTAAAAAGTTCATAGGTCATAATATGGGAACACAGGCCAAAAGTCTTTATACTGTTGTCCTTAATAATGAACAATAAGCCAAGATTTCTCACACGCATACAGTACATGCATACACATTGTATGTAAGTTATTATGTATTTAGTAAGCACTACTAATACTATTTCAGCACTTTCATTCCCTATTTGATGAAATACATAGGGAGATGGACTTAGAGTCAGGGACAGGAATTCAAATTCAAGCTCTACTATTTACTACTTTGGGGATCATTGGACAAATCACTTTATATCTTTCTGACTTAATTTCTCCACTAAAAAATCACAAAGTTGGACTAGAAATCAGAGGTGTCAAACTCCCACCCTGGTGCTTTCCAATAAGTAAAACTATGCCCCAAATCAAATTAAAATGTTAAGCAAAATGTTTAACACAATAAATAAATATGCACAATTTTAACGTTTGTTTTTATGTCAATATGCTGCAACACGTGTCAATTTCTATTTGAGCTTGACACTACTAAATTTGATAACTTCTTACATCCCTTCTAGATCTAAGCACATGGTGCCATAAGCCTTTGATTATTTGCTAACAAGTGTTCTCCATGATAGGAAACATAAGAGGCAGCAGTACCTGATATTTTAAGGTATATTGTAGTCATTTGTATTTCCCCCTTTTTTAAAATAGGGAACTATTTATGCTGATGAATTCATTGATTTAACAAACATTTATTGAGCATGTACTATGGGGCAGGTAATGTGCTAAGTACTAAGGCTACCAAACCAAACAAACAAAACTCTTAACCTAAAAACTTATATTCAGTAGAAGGAATGCAACATACGTACAGAAAATTGAGCCCAAAATAATATATCCAAAGTACAGAGTAATTTTGGATATAGGGCATGACAACCCAGAGGATTATAAATTTAATAGTAAAACATATAAAATAAGAAGAAAAAAGAAAAACATCATGTGCACATCAGAATGTAAAAGAGGATTCAAAATATATGACAATAAGTTTCCGTTTCAAGAAAGTCTATTTATTAAATACTATGTTTTGTGTTGAGAGCTGTCCATCTTTGTTTCCTTGTAGGTTTTCATTTGTTCCCTGTTGTATACTTTTTTACTTTGTTCTTTTTTCCCCTTTTCCTCCTAGCAGTCTACAATGGAGAATGGATATATTTATATAGATCCATGTATATACATAAATAAACATATACTTTCCCTAATAGATTCTAGTCCTAATCTTTGTTTATATGTTTGTGCATATCTCTTATTTCCTATCCCTCCTGAAATCCTCTACTTTACTTCTGTCTGTCTGTGTTCATCAGAGAAATAATGGCATGACTTACATTTGACTTGGTTTTGAGTGAGGGACGAGTGTGCAAGGTCACCAGCCTCACTTTCCCTCCTGTTCTACCTGCTTCCTTGCCCTCCTGTTACTTAACCTACCCGCCTCCTTTATCCTCTCATTCCCATTAATCTAAAGACTCTTCTAAATCCTCCTGTACCCTATTTCTTCACCTTCCCCTCAAAAGATCCCTCCCTTATCCTCCCTCATCCCCTTAGCATTTCAATTTTTTCCAAATTTAGAAGACTTTTATGCTCTTCTACAGAATTTTTCCCCCTTGAACCCATTTTCAATGAAATAGGTTTCCAGAATGAATAGCCATCCTCCCCCATCTAATTCCACTGTATCAGTGGATATACTTCACTTATATAAGATAATTACACTTTTTAACTATTCCTGAACAGTTTTACTTTTTGCTCAGGTCTATCCCAGTCTTTCTTATGAATTACCCAAATTCTACTAACAATCTTAGATAATGCACTTTACATTCATAAAAGGTAAATAGTCTGTCCTCATGGAGTCCCTGGTAATTGATCTTTGACTTTTACATTATGATTCGTTTGACTATTGTATGTCAAATCTTCTATTAAGATCAGGTTATGTTTTTTTCCACTCAGAATTATGCTTAGCTTTGCTGGATATGATATTTTCAGCTAGAACCTCAGTTATTTTGCACTTCAATATATAGTATTCCAAAACTTGCCATCTTTTAGTGTCACCATTGCCAGATCTTGTATGATTCTAATTGTGGCACTGCCATCTGTAAATTGTGTTTTTTTTTTCTTGTTGTTCATAATATTTTATCATTGAGCTCAGGATTTCAGAATTTGGCTATAATATCCCTGTGGGTTTTCTTTGTAGGATCTCTTCCTATTTCTACTTTATCCTTTTGTTATAATATTTTGGGGCAATTTTCTTTAATTATTTCTTGTATTATTGTATCAAGATTCTTTTTTTGATCATGACTTTCAAGTACTCTAATTATTCTTAAGTTGTCTCCTCTTCATCAGTTCTGTAGATCACTTTTTTCTTATCAGAAGTTTTACATTTTCCTCTGTTTTTTTCATTCTTTATAGTTTGTTTTATTATTTCTTGATCTCTTATAATTTTGCTGGCTTGCCTATGTCCAATTCTGATCTCCAAGGAGTCATTTTTCTTAAGATTCCAAATCTCCTTTTCTAATTGGCTGACTTTCTTTTGATAATCTTGTTTTTCTTGGATTGTTCTTTTTTTCTTTCTTTTTAAAAAGTTTTTCCTTAATCTCTCTCATTTGATTTTTAGTCTTCTTTAAAGTTCTTCTATGAATTCTTTTTAGGCAGATGACTTATTTGACCTTCCTCTTTGGTGTAGAAGAGATTTTCTTTGCTTTAGTCTCTTCCTCTGAATATAAGCCCCTGTCTTCTCTATTTCCATAGTAACTCTTTATAGTTGGATTCTTTTTCCTTTGCCTGTGCATTTTTTTTTTTTTTTTTTTTTTCGGTAATCACCTCTAGTCCTGGGATATGGTGCCTCTGACCTCAAAACCTTCTTCAGTTCTCTCTTCTGACCCTGAACCCAAGTCAAGACCTCTAGCCTCCTGTATGTGCCCAGAGCCAATGGTGTCCCCACCCCATTGCTCCTGCACTTACCTGCCTTGTGCTAGTTACTTCTTGTTCTCTGCTGCATCTCAAGTACATCTGAGTGTTCCTGGTCAGAGGAGGTTTCCTTGTTATTCCTGGGCTCAGAGGCCCAACTCAACTCCTTGTCCTGGTGATAAAAATTCCTGTGACTGGGGTTGAGGCAACTTCCCAACCTAGATAACCCCAGGGCTTGCTGCTTGTTGTTTAAGAGGTCACTAGCCTGGAGGTGCTTACCCTTCACTGGGAGAAAACCTTGTCCAGGGATTTTTCTTCAGATATTCTCACTGTCCCAGGAGGTCCCCTGTTCTTCCCCTTCTCTTATTTATTTTTACCATTCTATGTTTTCCCTGAGGCACTATTTTATCTCTTTTGTGGAGGAAAATCTTGAGAGCTTGGAATTTCCTGACATCCTCTGCCATCTTCTCAGAATTCTCTCTTCTGAATTCCAGACATTAGGAGCAGCCTATAAAAAACAAGTAGACTAAAAATGGAAAGTCATGTATAAGGAACAGAAGAAATGATTTTCCCCTAAAATACAGAGTGCATGAAGGAGACTAGTGTGCAATAATCCTGTAGATACATCCTGGAGATCATTTATAAAAGGATTTAAGAGCCAAAAGAGGCATTTTGCATTTTGTCCTAAAAATAAGAATGATGAACTTTCTTCAGCAGGAAAATGACATGTCTAGGTTGATGCTTTAGGAACATGGTTTTGCCAGCTGTGTTAAAGATGGATTGGAATGGTGAAAGACTTGAAGCTAGAGACCAATTAAGAATCTCTTATAAGAGTGTAGATGCAAAGGGAGTGGTTAAAGGAAGGAAACAAGTATTTATTAGATGCCTACAATGTGCTGGGCACATAGGTGCCTGTATAAATATTGTCTCAGCTGATCAGGTGCAAACTGATGAGTGTCAGAAATCATGGTGCAGGTTGTGTGAGTAGAATAAAAATGTATGTGAGAGTTATTGTGGATGATAAGTCTATCTTCCAATCATTTGACAGCTGATTGGATATGTACATTGAGCAAAAGTGAGGAGTCAAGGTATAAATAGTGATTATGATTCTGGGTGACAAAGGATGTTGATGTCTTAAGAAACTGGGAGTTTAAAAGAAGAATTTTTTTTTTTAGAAAGATAAGTTTTGTTTTAGAAAGTTTGAATGAGATATTTATGGAACATCTATTTTGAAATGCCCAATAGACAACTGGTGACATGCCACTGAACTCCATAAAAGAAAATGGGAAAAGGTGGGTTGATTGATTCTATAAAAGTGTTGCTGATAGAAAAGAACAAGTATGAGATTCACCTTGGGGACAGAATCTACTAGTCTTGAAAAAAAATGGAGGAGAAGGATAAGTCAGGAATGCCTCAGGTTTAATATTTAGTTGGGTAGGAAAGATTGTGGTGCCCTCAGTAGTATTTCAGTTAATCATTGTTTTTCTTTAAAAAGTGAGAGTCTTGTTTGTAATTCTTTAATAAGTTTTGCCAGAATTACAGAACTATTTTTTTAAATCTCAATAACACAATAAATCAGTACCACTACAACTGAATCGAAGATAAGCTTTCATATTTACATGCCCTTTTTGATATTAAAAGTCTATTCTATTTTTCAGGATTCAGTCTGTGAGAATTTTGTGTTCTTTGTATCCCCCAATTTTACCTAATCATTCATAGCTATATTTGGTAAACATATACATACACATGCATGTACATGTATACATATATACACAATGTGTATATGTGTGTCTTAAAATAAAAGCATCAATATCAGAGAGAGTACTGGGTTTGGAATCAGGAAGAGTCATCTCCATGAATGCAAATCTGGCCTCATCCACTTAGTAGCTGTGTGACCCTGGGCAAGTCATCTGTTAAATAAGCTAGGCTTATTCCCAGAATCTCAGCACTCTGTAAAATAAATAAAAGTGGCACCTTAGAATGCAGTTCTACATGCATTCATACTAATTTGTTAAGCATTTTATAATGCATTCTCTATTTGTAGTACTTCAAAATTAATTCCATGTGATATCTCTCTGATTTCCCCAACTGGAGTGAAGCCCTTCCTCCTTGATTCCTCCATGCTCTCTTTTTTGATCTCTCCAGTATCATTTAGCATTAGTTGTTTAGTGTTTACACAGATTTTGTCCCTTGTTCCTTCTAATAACCCTCTTGAGTGAGTGCTATAAACATTGTTACCATCACTTTAAGATGAGAAAACTAAGACTCAGAAAGAAAATCTAAAGTTTTGATTTGCCCAAGATCTCACAACTAACAAAACATGAAACTCAGTGAAATTGAAAGAGTTTTAGAATTAGAGCCCGAGGCCATGTATTTTAACTTCAGCTCTACCACTTGCTATTCATGCAACTTTGGAGAAGTCATGGAAACTCCTAGAGTTTTAGCTCATCTGAAGGATGAGGGAATTGAATTAGTTGACTTCTAAAGATCTAAATTTAAATCCTTTGAAGTACCCCAAATGGACTTTAAACCCCTGTCACTTGTGGTTCCAACTCCCTCTGCTATTTTTACAGTATCAAGTTCCTTCTCATTCACATCACTTTCTTCATGACATATTTATCTATATCTCTTGCCATTCTGATATTCTCTTGACTCCTTGAGAGCAAGAATTGAATCATTTTCACACTCATACTCAAAATACCTAGAACAATGCTAGGAGAGCAGTGAACATTAGTCGAATTTAATTGAGCTGTTGAGGCATTACTTTTGTTTTGAGAATATTGGCATGGTAATAATCATCACATAGTTCAGAAGGGAAATAATTGATTTTCATTAGCAAATGATTTATTCTAATCATCTGTCATTATTATTAAAGAGTTGAACTCAGAAATTTCATGTTTCTCCCTATTCCTTTTCACTTTCATTCTGCAGTATCATAATCTGTTGAGGTCAAGTTGTTGTTGTTTTCTTTTCTGATAATTCTCTAGCTTTGAACTGCATTAAAAAAATAAAAGTCTCACCCAGATGTGGAAGGATCTATTGTCATGCTGCACAGCTATTTATACCATGCCATCAGGTGCTCAAGTTATAAACCTCCATTTCACAGTACATCCCTCTTGAACCCATCTGCACAGTGGCACAGATAAGCTTTGATTTAATCAGATTACTCTTCATGTATTCTATTAAACACAAAAGAAGACTTAAACAGAGTCATTTATTTATTTGAAGTAACTGATTACTGGAGCATTTTGATCCGAGATGGGAGAAAAAAGTTGAATTTTAAACGTATTTTGCAAAGAAATTTAGAAAAAAAAATGGTAGTCAAAATATTTTAGTGTTACAGCCAACACTCTCCAGTATTCAAGAAGCAAAGCTTAGAAAATGAAGTAAAATGAAGTTCTGTATGTAGTGCTATGAAATCTCAGAAGCCATTTGGGAATTCTAGCCTTAATAAATACTGAGTACACTGAAGCTTGAAGAGATTAGAAACATTGGTCATGCTACGCTCGGAAGCTGCCAAGTCTGTGTTGGTCCTAGTTTGGAATAAAGATTAAACAAAACTATATTGGCTTTAGTTTCATATCAGCACTGGTGATAATTAGGCTTTAAAAGCAATTATGTCAGCATAGAAAATAGACACCTTTATGTAGTTGAAAATGTGATGAAGACTTGTTGCCTTTATGAAATTCATGAGTATTTCAAAGTTTGTTTGGCAATAGAAAAAAGCAAGGTCAAAAAGGTCAAAAAGAAGAGCAAAACATCAATTATTAACATGTCTTTCAGCTTAGTTTCTGAGTCTTACTTTCAAACATCTGAAGGCACTGTGGCATCCATCAAAAGTAATGGGATCATATGCTTTCCTAAATATGTCTCAATTTTTTTCCCCAACAATTGATTGTAGAGTTTGACACATTCTGACATTGCAGTTACAGGAACAAGTCAGAAAGAGAATTAAAAGTATATAAAAATATTTTACCAGGCCACTTTAAAGATATTGGGAATATTAGTAAAATACTGGTCTTTCAAAATCTGTAGTGGGGGTAGAAGGAGAGACATTATGGGGGTAGTTTTCTACTCAACCAAACAAATAATAACAAAATTCTGAAATACAGAAAATTCAGGAATTATAAGAAAGAAATAAGTGGAGTACCTTGCTACCTTGCTCCTTGGGTATTTTTATAAGAAAAACAGAAATAGCAAAAACAAATAACTGAGAACCAATTCTTTGGCCCCTTGTTCCAGGTGTCCCCACTATTTCTGACCCCTACTTCCCCACAGAGAGAACAATCATTTGTAAGACTTCTTTAATGATCACAGCACCATCAAGTAAAATAGTACTTAGAGATATCAGAAATCCAATCAATGCAATGATCAATCATGACTCCCAGTGACTCATTTTGGTACATAACAACCTTCTTGAGAAGGAAGTAGTAGATTATAGGTGAAATACGAGATAAATACTACTAGATATGGTGTGTGATTTAATTTTTCATAGTTGAACATTATATTGTAGATTATGAAGGGGAGGGTGGTGGGTTAATAGAAAGTAGCAAGATTTTTTTTAAGACAAAATAAAGCAAAAATTAGACACAATGAATACTTGTCAGGTTACTATTGCTCATTTTACAGCTCCTTGAATGGAATTGTGGTGGGAACATAGTAAACTACTTCTGTTGTGATGTGGAATTATCAAGCAGGCCCTAAATTCTGTGCGACAAATAGAAAATATATTTAAATATAGTTGATACCATAGGTAAAAAAAAATAGTTCTAAAGGTCAACTTAGATAATACACATAAGTTCTTTCTTAAATTGAACGGAACTCAGGTAAACTATAAAATAAGGTACTCCATCTTCTTTGTCTTCTATGTCTCCTTTTCTTTCTTCCTCTTCCTCCTTTTCCTACTCTTCCTGCTGCTACTGTCAATAAAACTACTATCACTACTAACATTACTATTGCTATAAAAGGTGGATGAATGAATAGTGTACTATCCCTGGAGTGAGGAAGAACTGAATCCATATCTTACCTTAGATACTCACTAGTTGTGTGATTTAGGGCATGGCACTTAACCTCTGTCTCATTTGGGAATGATTATAAGACCTGCCTCCTTGGGCTGGTGAAATTTAAAATGAGACAATTTTATAAATCACTTTCCAAACCTTAAAACAATATATAAATGCTTGCAATTAATATTGATAAATATTATTAATATTTATGTATGAATAAATCCAGAGGAAAGTAAAAGAGAAATAATAACACAGTAGAAAGGTGCATATTGAGAGATGGTATCCATTCTTTTATTAACTAGGTATGTGATCTTAAAGAAGATCTTTGCCTCTCTAGGTCTACGTTTCTTTGTCAGTGAAATGGGGATGGGAAACTGGGCATTGCATTTTCATCAGTACAGGGAACTGCCAGTGCGGAACTCCCTCTAGGAAAGCACGTGGATACCTTCTCTGAAACTTGAAGAGTGACCTACCTAGATCAGTATCAAATAAAAATAGAAAAGAATCTCTTTCATGCACTTTAATTTAGAAAACAACAAATTAACCCAATCTCTTGTTGTATTGTGCTTTTATTTATTCTGGTAAACATTTCCCAATTACATTTTCAACTCATTTTCCTCCTTACCAAGACAAATTTCTATTCACTGAAATAGATTGGCTCTCAGTGAAATGATGATGGTGAATCAGATGGCCTCCAAGATATTTTCTATTTCTGTGACTTATGACTGGTCTGTGTGTTCATATCACTGGCACACAAACTTACATAAGGCAAGTTTATAAGCTTCTTAGTCACTAGGAAAAGTAAGTCTTCTCTATTTTATTTCCATTGCCAAAGTCTGATCCTATCCTAAGAGAAGATATACCTGCTGCATAACTAGAGAAAGTGAATGTAAATCAAAATCATATACTGATAGCTCTAAGAACCTTGGAAGTACAATTCCTTATTTTACAACTGAGGAAACTCTGATGCAGGAGAGTTCAATGAGTTGTCCAAGGTCACGCACATGATGGACATCAGAGGTAAGATTTAAACCAAGATCATCTGACTCCTTCCCCAGGGTTATTTCCACTGCACTAAGCTACCAGAATCCTTACATATCCAACCAAACCATCAGGAAAAGAATAAGGTAATTGAAAGAATCTGACTTTGTATTAGTTAAATATAGGTTATTGGCTAGTGTCCACATCCCTAAAAAGTATTTAAATGCATTTTGATATCATCCTTGATGGTAGTATCTCTGTTGAGTTTTAGTTTACTTACTACTTTTGGAACTGATAGGCTCCATTTAAATGACATGCTGAGAGAGATGTCTCCTTTCCTTTCCGTTCAGAGAGATGTGCATTTTTCTGTCAGTATAGTGACCAAAGAGCAAGGCTAACTGGAACTGTTTAATTCAGTGTCTTTCCAAATTGATGAACAGATTGGCAGAATTGATTTTTTCTCCAAGTAAAGAATACTACAAACAAAAAACAAAAGAAAACTAAAAAACAAAAAAAAAATTCCTGACTTTATATAGTACATAGTATGGGGTAAGGGTAAGAGAATTTTGCATCAGCAGATGCTGAAGATTTTGGTCCTAAAGCACCTTATGGTATGCCAAGATGAAAGTCAGTTAAGGCTTACTGAGAAAATTTACTATGTAGTACAACATTCACATGAAAATCTGAATTTTTTTTGACATTTTGGCTACATTCTGAATATATTAAGACATAATTCATTCATAGCCATCTAAGTGCCTTTTGGGGGGGGTTGATGAAGCTTCATGGTTCACTTCAAACAATTTAGATGTGTCTCAACATTTGAGTCATTGAAGATCAGATACCAGATGAAATTGTAAGGATGCACTTTTATAGTTTATTATTTATGCTATATGTAACTATGACCGGTTCCCAATAGGTTGTTTCATAAATGTGTTAGATTGATTTATATAAACACTCATAATGTTGTTTGTGTTTGCTCCAAAAGTGGTATCTGAATTTCTAAACAATTTGGTTGAGAATTCATATATGACAATATTAAATCTGCTTTCTTCATTTCTTTGTCAAACGTTGCCTGTCTGTCTCTATTACCCCTTTCTTTGCTTCCTTCCTTCCTTCCATCCTTCCCTGTATCTCTCCTTCTGTATCTCCTTTCCCTCTCTCCCTCACTCCCTTTGTCTCTTCCTTTCTCCCTGCCTTCCTCTTTTTCCTTCCTCCATCCCTCCATTTTTGTATCTCCCCAACACTTAGCACAATGCCTGACAAATGCTAAATTCTTAATAAATGGCTGTTGAATGAAAGACATAAAGTTTTGCTAGTAAATTAATTTCTTTTTGAGACACTTGTACCCAAGAGCAGCTAAGGACAGTTTCTGATTTTGTGAGCACTTGTCAGGAGTTTATTAATTTCCAATGTAAGCCTGCTGTCCCAATTAGTGAAAGAACATGAAAAAAAAAAAGGTGGGATGCCTATGAAAATATTGTTCAGTAGTCCCCTAGAGCATCAAATAAACAAGCCTGACATAAATGTTCATTGACACAATAGCTCCCTGCAAGATTTAGCTACAAGACCTAGAATAAATGATCAGCATTTCGTCTCTAATAAATATGGAGAGCAAGGGAAAATTATTTGTGGTCTGCAGAGAAAACAGTAATATGGATTTTGCCAGTGCTAAGTTAATAGTTATGCATGCACAAAGTAAAGATTGTTCTTTTATCTAAAAGAGATCAGAAAGAAGTTTAAATTCATATTTAATTGTTTTCCAGGATACCTATTGTGATGTTTGCTATGTTCTAAACTGAGTAGAACTACACTCTAGAATTAGTTAATCCACTTAAAGATTCCTTTGAAAGTATTCACTATTAAAATGATTAATTGCTATATTAATTACCTATCCTTCCCATTCTACCCTTTATCTTGCCAACCTAATGAATACTAAGTATTGTCTCCCCACTTCAGCTCCTCATTGTTACCTACAACCACAAATCTCAGCTCCTGTTTCAGGATTTCAAATTTTTCATCATCTACCTCATTTTACCAATTCAATTTTTCTAACATAAACCTAAACTTTCATTCAGTTGGAACTAATCATTTCCTTTTTCCTCCCAATACTGCAACACAATTCTATACTTGTTTAGTATTTTTCAATTTGTTGAAGTATTCTCCATCTACTTTACAAGGTTTTAGAGCTCATGGCTAGTCTTTTAGGATATGACAAGAAGTATAGATAAATTGAATAAAATGACAAGTTTTTAGTCACTTAATAAACATTTGTTAAGCAATTCCTTTGTACCTGGCTCTGTGCTAAGTACAGGGGATACAAATGTGGAAACGAAAGATTTTCCCTCCCCTCAAGGAGCTTAAATTCTTAGTAGAGGAAGAAAACACAAATGGAATCTGTAAAACAGGTAGGGGAGAGAGATAGAATTTGAGATGGAGAGGTCCAAAAGAATATAAGCAGTTGAGAAATGAAGAATTGGCTGGCAGAGGTGCCTTCTTTAAATGGAGGTACTGGAAGGAGCTCTCCAGTCTTGATTAAGAAGATTCTAAGAGACTGAAGATGTAAATATCAAGGATGTTGTTATCTTAGAAGATGATAAGTATGCTGGTGCCATAGCAGAAAAGTAAAAAGGACTGGCCTATTGCACAAATATTATATAACTATCCAAATGGCAAAAAAACAAACAAAAATTATTTACTCAAACAGTTTTGTGACCTTATCAGCAGGAATGTTCTCTCCAACATTTGGATCACAATCCAATTGTAACTGCCCAATCCTTTGGGATTTTTGTGCTCTCCTCAAAGAAATGGAGACCATTCTCCATTTCTCTTTGACACTGAAAAGATACCAGTAAATTATATGTGTTTCCCACTTCTTATAGGCAGCTAGATGACTAAGTGGATAGAATTCCAGATCTGGAGTCAGGAATACTCATCTTCCTGAGTTCAAATATGATTTCAAATATTATGTGACTGTTCACTTAACCATGTTTACTTGAGTTTTCTCATCTGTAAAATGAGCTGGAGAAGAAAAATACAAAGAAATACAATATCCTTTCCAAGAATACCCAAATGGGGTCATAAAAAATCAGACACGACTAAAAAAGAACAACCAAAAAAAAAAGTAGCAATTACTTCCTATTTTTCACTCTCACATGGCTAGCTTGCCTTCATTTTTTGTTTGTTTGTCTGCTTTTAGCCTACATATCCCTAGTGAATCCATTCTCTGACCTTCTAAATTTCTCCTTTGTTATAAGTTGAAGCCTGTCATACTTACATTGCACCTATCATTGTAGAGCATATGATATTCATTTTTCATTCTTAGGAGACTATCATATTCCATGTCTTATTACCATAAAAACAATGTTGGTAGAGCATTAAAGAAATGGAAATTGTTGGGTGGAGATTTGCTCCTGTGCTCCCTGACCTCAGTTCTTGAAGTCACAGGATATAATCAAAGGTCATATTAATATGGTAACACTTTGTTAGCATGGTGATCAAGCATGAACCTCTGTGTGTTTGTCTCTGTCCATCTCTGTCTCCAACTGTCTCTGTTTCTCTCTGTCTGTATCTGTCTGAGTCTCTCTGTGTCTGTACCTCTATCTCTCTTTCTTTCATTGAGTTAAAGTAAGAACTCAATTTTTTACAGCTTAGGCTGACAAGATGATTCTCTCTCTCCTACCTCCTTATCAGTCATGGCATCTAGCAGCAGAACTACTCACTCAAAATAAAATATTCCATGTAGCAGATTGAGATTCACCTTGAAGGTATTCAAGGTACAGTTGAGCGAACAGTGACAGACTCCTGAAAAACAAGGATAAACCGAAGCAGTCATTCAGGACTGGAAGCAGCTTCCAAGATTGTGTTCTCTGCTCACAGAATGGTTGGTTTCAGCAAGAACTACATTAAAAAAGAAGAAAAAAATCATTTCTTAGAGAATCAATTTGTGAGCCTTGACCTCATGTCCCCTATGTGTTTACCTCACGGTTAATGTACTTAAAGTTTGAAAGCATTTTTCATATAGGCACTTGTATTTGTGGGAAGACATGTCCCAGGTTTGTAAGGTGGAGGGGGCATTATTTTCTAACTTCTGTTTATTCTTTGCCATATTGGTAAATGGTATTGATCTGAGCTAACTTTGTCAGCTGACTACAAAAGTAAGCATTCTTGTGGGAGTTCATGAGCTAACGTTCTAGAATGGTGGTGCCAGAGGGTACACCCTTGAACCACCTTGGAGAAGAGCAACCCAGAGGAGACACTATACTGATGTGAGAAGTAGGATTCTGTTTTTGGAGATGTTTGGAGTCATTAAAGGAATTTTAAAATCTCTTAACGATACAAAATACTTTCCCCACCTATATGACGCTTGACTTAAATCATTGTATATTTTCATTGTAGAAAAATATACATATACAAGGAAGAGTTTTATGGTGTGTCCATCCAACTGCTTGTCATGTTTGGACATTAGACATTCTTTATTCATTTTCGTTTTCTTCTGAGATAGGCCATTCTCCTTTGAATAGCACATATTTCAAGAAGTTCAGGAATGTTCTAAGACTTTATGAAACTGGTACAATGTTATCAACAAAATGGAATATTTTGAGGACCTTACAATCGACTGAGACTCTCTCTTCAACTTGGATCTACCTGAGTTATAATGGTCAGCAACCCTGGCAAGCAAATCTCTTTGTTTTGTGACTTGGCTGATATTTTTTATCCTCATATGATGATTGATCTAAGTTATTGCTGCTGTTAAATCATTCATGGCAAAATCATTATATATTTAGTAGGTCCATATTAATAGCCATTCCTCTCTAGCACAGAATATAATCATACAAAATAGCTATAAGAAAAGGAAGTATTAAATTGGATGCAAAGACATGCATATGTCATGTATACATAATACAGGCATATATATATATACACATGCATGCAACTATGTAGATATGAATATATTCATATATGCATGGATATGTGTAGTACACATACATATTTATGTGTGTGTATATATGTATATATATATATGTTTGTGTGCATATACATGTGTATGTATTATAATATAAAGTTCCCGATTGAATTGGAAATAACAACTGTCATCTACTAGCTTTAGTCTGGCCATGCCTTAAAAATGTTAGTTTGGCTACTTAGCAGTCCAGGTAGGGTGCAATAATCAAGGAAGAACCCGCTGCCTGAGAGAGAATCACACTTCTTATGGATGAATAAGGGAATTTCTTTCTCCCACCTCTATTGACTTTAGTGCTTTGCATCAGATATAGTAGATCAGGAAGTAAATTTAATCTATTGCTTTGAGAATTCATCAGAAAGAGTTTGAGGCATAGTTAAGATACATCCAACAGGATACAGAAATAATTGCTCAATTTGGAGAAAGAGAGAAATAGTATTCTAAAAGGAAAGAAATTTCAAACAGAAAGATCTCTGGCAGTACAGAAGGAAATTGATGATAGATTTTAGAAAAAACTATCCCTAGCAGGCTAGGAGCTAGGAAAGCAAGCTGAATAGCCCAGTGGACATAAATTCTGCTCTCAGGGCAAGGGGTGAGGTACAGTAGCAGTATGTTGACTGTAGCCTAGACAGAGAGTAAGGGCAATGGGGCCCTAGAGTTTGATTCTTCTTAACTATCTATCTATCTTATAAACTTATCTAGCTAACAGAGTACTTACTGTAAGTCCATAGACTTTCCATTGATGCTCTGTATTTTTATAAGAAAGTGAATGCCAGGTTTAGAATGGAAATATTAAGCACACATTTTATGCCACCTTAATAAATGCCTTTGCTTTGAGCTAATTTTGTCTCCTGTATGATAATAAAAGGTAAACTCACCAAAAGTGACTTTATAAGCATTGGAATGACATGGTATATCATTTGAACCATCGAACCTAATCCAATATTAACTCCTATGGGGTCTGAACCTACAAGCTGGAAATGCTATTTTTGAGTCTAGGAAAGTTATATGTTTTTGGGAGATGTTGTTAAATATATGCATAAATGCATACTTACAAAAGCACACATAATATACATATGTATACATTTATAATACATATATATTTTACTGAATTGAATGCTTTTAAAAATTAATCGACAAATTATAAGCATATCAGGATTTTGGAATCTATTCAAATTTCAGTCCATTTGATAACGATAACCCTTTCCAATATTGCATATGAAAAATTTAGCTAATAGCCACAATCAACATCATACATGATGTACTTTATGTGTATGAAGGTGATTCTCATTAAAATTAAAAATGAAGTTATATACATGGAAAAAAAGGGTTGAATTCAAAACTATATCATATGTAGGTGAATGCAATATTAACAACATGAATCCACTTACTTTCTGAAATACTGACCTCCTCTTTTGGAACTTAATAAGAAAATAGAGAAATTATTTTAGTTTACAACTTTTTTCATAACTTGGTATTCCCAACACCTAGCCCAGTTCCATATACTTAGGAAGAACTCAACAAAAAAAGTAGGGAAAGATGTGCAGAATGCAAGTTCACGCGATTAGTTTGAAATTGGTATAAAATATACTTTGAGTTCAAAAAGTAGAGCATACTTCAAAGATAACCTTGGCATTTGGGGATGACTCAACATATAATCCATGACTATGAAGTTAGTTTATTCCAGTTTAAGTAGAATTTCAAGTATAACTTCAAGTACTATTTATCATATCTTGCTATCATCTCTTTAGTTATTCAAGTACCCCAGGAAGTAGTCGGTTTATTCCTCAATGAATACAACAGACGATAAAATGGAAAGATTTCTGAAAAGACAAGACGCAATCAAGAAGCCTGAAAATGTAACATGGTCAGCTGCTAAACAATAAGGAAATAGCAAATCACTTATCCTAAGAAAAGATTTCTTAATACCTGGTTGAGTTCATATTTATTTAATATCTACAACATGCTAGAGATTATGTAGAAAGAAGAAGCCCCCCCCCCCAAACAGCCCAGAAATTTAGATACTAAAACATAAAGAAACTAGCAGGCACAATTTTTTGTTTGTTCTTAAACCATTTTTTAATGACTGAATAATAATAGTGACTCAGCATGGAACAGTTAAAAAGGAGCTGGTCTTCGTCAATATGAATATGAAGGGATGATATCTAAAAGAATAAAATTAAGGGATGAGAGAAGAATGTATTGGGAAAAGGAGAAAGGAAGAAATAGAATGGGATAAATTCTTTCTCACATAAAAGAACAAGAAAATACTTTTTTGCATGAAGGAGAAGGAGGAATATTAGAGGGAATGAGTGAACCTTACTCTCATCACATTTGGCTTAAGGAGGGAATAACATGCACACTCTATTTGATATGAAAGTCTATCTTACACTACAGGAAAGTAGGGGGCAAGGGGATAATCAGGGGGTGAGGGATGATAGAAGGGAAGACAGATAGGAGGAGGAGGTAATTAGAGGTAGACAGTTTTGAAAAAGGGCAGAGTCAAAAGAGAGAATAGAATAAAATAGGATGGGATGGAATGAAAGATAGTCTTTCACAACATGACTCTTATGGCAGTATTTGACATAACTACACATGTGTAACCTATATAGAATTACATGCCTTCTCAGTGTAGATGGGTGGGGAGGGAGGAAGGGAGAGAAGTTGGAATTCAAAATTTTAAAAAAGAATATTAAAAGTTGTTTTTACATGCAACTGGGAAATGAGACTTGCAGGCAATGGGGTATAGAAATCCATCTTGCCCTACAAGAAAATAGAGGGGATGGGGATAAGAGAAGGGAGGAGTGTGATAGAAGGGAGGGCAGATTGGAAGAAGGGATTATCAGAATACATACTGTCTTGAGGTGGTTGGAGAGGAGAAATGGGGAGAAAATTTGGAACTCAAAATCTTGTGAAAGTGAACGTTGAAAACCAAAAATAGATAAATTTTAAAGAAGAGTAAACTTAAGAAATGCCTTCCTACTTGAAGTGGCTTGTAGGAGCCAATTTTTAAATTTTCAGTAGAATTGTCACTTGGTAAATGCTAAAATTCAAGGCTTGATTCATGATTTCTTTTGTCTGTTCTTAAGAAAAGTGATGGAAAAATAATGCTCACATTAAAATTTAAAAATATATTATGAGCACTTATTTCTTTTTTCAGTGAGCTAGATGTTAAAAATTTATCAGCCTACCCCTGCCTATAGGTCCATTTATTCAGTTATTTAGGAGGACAAATATCAGCTACTTCAACCCTGTAAGCATATGAGGATGTATTTCTATCTAAAATTATTCATTCCACAGGGTTTACATTGAGATTTCAGCCAGATGTGTTCATTCATCAATTCAACTGATAGTAGCTGAGTATCTTTAATGTGTAATAAACTACGGTGGTTATTTTGTGGACAGCTGTTGACACTTGCCTTAATTATTTTATTTGCCCCAACTTCCTTCTATTATAAATTTTCATTCATCTGTCATTATATCTCATATTTGTTGCATCTCAACCAGAAGTGTATGATAGGAACTTGAGAAATTAAAAACTCTATGCTGATAAAAATATTATTACTCATGCTGAGTGGGCCTGGACAAGAATATAATAAATTTTACCTCTAATACATCTAGTATTTCTGGCATAAATGCATGTTATGTTTCATCATCACTTCACTATTTCCATGATTCATTAATATGAGAGCTTCCACTAGCATAGATCACAGCTTATCCATGTTTTCTCATACTGAGTATTTCTTCTATGTACCCTTCCACAAATCCTCAATAGATCATCTACTCAGTGGACTCTAGTCCTTCCCCAAGATTCTCAATATTTGAATGGTTTGTATATTATTTCTTAATACAATGGAACAAAAATATGACATCAAATTACTCAAAAAAGAAAGAAAAAAAGGTAACCAAAACTCTAAATTTCATGATTCTTATTTTAATCAATGTTTTATATCGATATTATAAGAATTCTGAAAAAATTGGTTTTTCTCAAATATTCTTTGTAGCATAAAACCTGTCAAAATCTTAAGATGACTAATATTTGCAACAGATGGGATAGAATCTCTGAATTCTGACCTAGCATTATTTAGACCATCAGAAAGCAAAGTACCCAGACCTCTTATGTCAGTTCCCTCAAGAAATGCTCCCATTGAGTTAACATTTAATATGACACTCTCACCCTTTGCTACGTTTTTGTCATCAAGTAGCCAAGAAAAAAAACAGAAAATTATTCTTTGGAAGTTCATCCATATGTCTGACAAAATAGTAGTTGAAAATAAAGGTCAAAATGAAACATAAGGATTGTTGTACAAAAATATAAATCCCTTAGAGCTCATTTTTAATTTCCCCTAGAGCTTAAAAGGGTTAGAATTGCACATATTCATAATTTTATTGACACTGACATGTACATATATTATATTTGTGTATGTATGCATATGTACACACACATACACATATATATTCAAAGAAGTACTTATTAGCCATTTGCTATATATTTAGTACTGTGCTAAGTCCTTTGCAAGTGTTATCTTATTTGATACTCCCAACAATCTCAGAAAGTAGCTTTTATTTTATAATTTATACATGAGGAAACTAAGGCTAATAGAGATTAAATTACTTTCCCACAAACACATAACTTGTAACTATATGAGGCCATATTTGAACTTTGGCCCTACTGACTCCAAGTCCTGGGTTCTATTCCTTTGTATACCTATAAACCTTTATATATTTGTTATAAGAGTTTTGTTTTGCTTTTAATTTTTTTTCTCAGTGTAGCAGGGGTAGGTACAGATGGATGTGGTAGGTACAGAAAACATTTTAATTAATTAAAAAAAAATACAACTTTTCTAGCCCATAGGACATGTCTTATATGGAGGGATCGTTGGAAAGAGCTGGGATTATAAATCCTCCTTACAAAGCATGTTCTGAAAATGTGTTAGCAATCAGAGGAGGTCTGGCCAAGGTTATCCTTCCAGAGTTTCTGAGTAAGTTATACATCTAAGAAGGGTTGGTTTTAGTCTGTCTTGGGACCTCCAAAGGGATGAGAAATTTTCCCTACTTTTTATCACAATTAGCTCTGGCTAACATGGGTATCCCATGTATGGCATATCAGAATTCAGTAACTTGATCTCGTGTTATATATAGCTAATGAGTCAGGAAAAATAGCATTTGAGGATAATAGGTAAGCAGCAATATATCATGTACCTGGTTTATAGGACTGAAATGCCGGAAAACTTACAGTCTGAGATCATGAAATCTAGGGGCAAGTGATAGGCACTTGATAATTTTGACTATTAAGGCCTCCAGGCCAAGGGTTCCTCACACCTCATCTATTTAAATGGACTTATCATTTCAGAGGTAACAATGCAAGGCAGATTTCAGCATTGATGGTGTTTTCTTTGTTATTTTGAGATTGAATGGGCTATCTTGAAATTGATGACAGCTAACTTTGATGTGCTGTATATACCTTATCTTTGCTGGGAGGATGCTTTTGTCTACTGTCTGTGAATTATACACCTACATGGATAGAGGGTAGGCATTTTTTGCATTGTTTAAAATCTGGAGGAGAAAAGAGAACTGTCTTTGTTTTCTTTTCATTTGTAGTGTATTTAATTTCTAAACAGTTCCTCACTTATCGATCCAGAAAATGACTTTAGATAAATTTCTCCACATGGTTTCTTGAGTTTGTTCTGAGACTTACAGTCCTTATGAAGTTACCTTGCCTGTTTTTCCCTTAAAAAGGCCTAGAACTGTCACAACTTGAATGTGAACCTTTATTTTCTCTATTTCCCAGTTACGTAATCATTATTATAGACAATATGATATATGTCTTCACTCAAGGAATGTTGTGTAGATGAGTAAGACAGTATATATGTAAGCAAATTTTCTAGGAAACAAAGGTATAGGAAGTAGAAAGGAATACAGGATGCTAAGCTAGAAGTACATTAACGATCATTCCAATTGAGGATAAGAGGATAAGAGAGGTAGATTTGTTTAGTGTAACAAGTGGCTTTTAAGTAGAAAATATGGTATTTGGGCTTCATTCTCCCAATCTCCTTCAAAAAGGACCTGTTTGGGGGAACAGGAGAGTAGCAAGATTAGTATTTTATCTGTAAAATGTTTTTATAATGGCTTTTGATTTCACTGTTAAAAGAAAATAAGTTGTTTGGGCTTTCACCCTGATTAAGAAGGCAAAACTCAGGAAAATTAAAATAATAGTTTATTAAAGACGCCAAGACAGAAAGAAAGCATTGACAGGGTGATCACTGAGGATCAGCTCTGGACATTGGAAAGAGAAAATTATTTTTCATTTGTTCGTTCATCTTGTTTTGTTTGATTTTAAGAAAACTTTACATAATAAAGGAAGGCAATTCTGTTGTGTTGTTCAGTCTTTAAGTCATATTTAACCCTTAGCAACCCACGGACCATAGCACACTAGGTCCTTCTGTCCTCCACTATCTCTTGAAGTCTGTACAAGTTTGTGTCCATAGTTTTCATGATACAATTTCTCCATCTCATTTTGTGCCATCTGCTTTTTCTTGTTATTTCAATCTTTCCCAATATCTGGGTCTTTTCCAATGAGTCGTGTTTTCTCATTACATAGCCAAAGTAGTTAAGCTTCAACTTCAGTATTTGACCTTTCAATGAATAGCCTCAGTTAATTTATTTCATTATTGACTGATTTGATCCCCTTGCTATCTAAGGGATTCACAAAAGTTTTCTCCAGAACCACAGTTTGAAAGTATTGATTCTGGTATAGAATTCTTATAGTCTAATTCTCATACATTGCTACTGGAAAACAAACAAAAAAACATAACTTTGAGAACATGGACCTTTGTTGTCTCTGCTTTTTGGTATGCTGTCCATAATTGCCATAGCTTTCCTTCCAATGAGCAAGAGGGTTTTTTTTTTTTTTTTATTTCATGGCTACACTTGCCATCTGCAGTGATCTCTGAGCCCAAGAATATAAAATCTGATACTACTTCCATATCTTCTACATTTATTTGACAGGAATTGATGGGACCAATTGCCAGGATGGGTCATTGGGTCTCAGCTTCTCCCTCATTGCAGCATAAAAAATAATTGAGATTATAGATAAGGAGTCTAGGATGACTACCTGATGATTGCTAGGTAAGGGATGAACTGCTACCTGCTGGATGCCAAGAAATACAAAAGTCAAGGAGTGGGATGAAAATGCATGTTACAGCCTGAATGATGGCTCTCCCAACACAGCTACCTCCAGCAGACTGATGAACAAATTGTTTGTTTTGTTGTTGTTATTGTTGTTGTAGTTGCTGTTGAGCAATTATTCAGTCATATCCCACCATGACCCTATTTGGGATTTACTTCATAAGATTGTGGTGATATTGAAATTTATGCTGACTCACTGACCTCAGTCTTCTTTGTTATAATTAACATGTACCTTGAAAATAAGTAAGATGGCTGTTGGACAGATCTAATACTAGATCTATTATTATCCCTATTTTTCAGATGAGGAAAGTGATGGTTAGAAAGTCCAAGTTAATTGTCTTATGATCACACAGCTGATCACAAGGATCAAAGTTAAGATCTGAACTGATTCCTTTCCCAATACACGGATGGGGTGACTGGAGGTCCACGAAATCCAGACTTGTCTGATGGACACTATGTAGTATGACTTGGGGGGACTCAGATTGAACACAGAGTTGTACAGCACTGGCAGGAAGTCAATAGATTTGCTCTAGTCCTGACTCTTTCATTAGCAAATCCTATGTTATTGGCCAAGTTACTTCACTGAATGTTTTGACTTCTTTAAATAAGATTAGACTAAATACTATCCAAAATCCTTTCTAACCTTAAAATTTCTACAATTCTGTGAATTTGGATCTAGAAAAAAGGAACTCTCAAGATTCCTCTCTTCCTACGCTGTAATTAAACATAATAATCCTAATAGCCAGGTCAGCTAAGTGGCACAATGGATAGAGGATAGAATACCTGGTGTGCAGTCAGGAAGACGTGTGTTCAAATGCAGCCTCAGACAAGCTCTGTAATGCTGGGTAAGTCACTTAACCTGTGTGCCTCATTTTTTTTTCTTTTTTCATCTATAAAATGAGTTGGAGATGGAAATGACAAACCACTCCATTACCTATGTTAAAAAACAAAAACAAACAAAAAATATCAATAAAAAACAAAACAAAATAAAAAATGAGGTCATTAAAAGTAAAACACAACTGAAATACCACACAACAATGAAAAATTAACAGACAAAATTTTCATAGTGCTTTACATATGCTGTGTCATTTGAGCCTTACAGTGACTCTACATGGTAGTTGCTGCTGTTATTATTTCCATTTTGTAAGTGAACAAACTTAGGTTAAGTGACTTGACTTGCACAGCATAATGTTTTTCTGTGGTTGTCTGAAATTTGAAGGACCCATGTTAATTGCTTTTGTTTTTCTTTCATCCCCAGATTATTTACTATTTTAACAGCTGCTTAGATATTAATCCAGAAAGGGACTTTAAGGAGTGTTTTTCATATGATTCTCTTAGTTCATTCTTAGGTGGATAATAGGATTTGATCTTAGCACTTCCATACTCCATGGCCAGTGTTATTACCCATTTCATCAACTAGCTGATGACTTGAAATATCATTTTAAATACATGCATGAGGTCATTGCCAGTTGTCTTGATTTTTTTCATCACTGGTCAATGATGACTGGAAGAGAGTGAGACTGATGACTTGGCTCAGCTTTGTTTCACTTAAATCCAATTCATGTGAACATCAAGACATCATCCTCATGGTATCATTGGTCCTCTTCAAGAAAAGATAAAGAGTAAAAACAAATACCAAATATATGTATTGTGACATTAGACTGAGCTTAAGGTGACCAATCACCTCTTGTAGGCTAGAGTATAGTTTGAGATAGCAGATTCCTTAGACCAGATAATTTTTGGTGTTGTTGTTCCACATATGATTTTATTAGTGTAAAAAAGCATGAGATAAGACCATTCTCTCTGCCAAGGCAGATCTGCATATCTTAGAGTTGCCTAAGATACTGAGAAGGTAAAATGACTTATACGGAGTTATACAGATATTACACATCAGAAGTGATACTTGAACCCAGTTCTTTCTGACTCTGAGACCAGCTCCTTAGGCATCTTGTGTATACCTAATGACCTTTCCAAATTATTTCCACATGGTGGTTATAGGTACTTGCACTGAATGCAATGAATGTGTACATATCAACACAGAATTTAGTCTTCCTGCCTTTTATAATCCAAAGAGGTTTAGCATTATTCAGCAGACTGATCTAAAGTTATTATTTTAGATATACTCTGTTTTTGTTTGTACATATTCCAGAGTGCATGTTTTTGCTGCAACTGAAAAATTCCTGAAGAGAGGCATCTGTGGTCCTAAAGAGAGGGCCCATACTATCCTTCTGGCTATCTCACTATGCCTAGTAAAGAAGACTCTATAGGCAGGGCTTGGCTCAATTTCTCTTCCAAGGTTGGTTGTGCTCCAGTGGGGTTTAGAATCAAAGAAACACAAAAGTTGACATGAAAACTCTGGAAAACAGTAGGCCTTTTAGGATTTCTCTTTCAAGCCACAAACTAATTGGAAATTGTTCAGATGATTTGTGAACTTAATTACCTGTTCAAGAAAATTGACCTGTGTTTTGTGTCAAACTTTTATAGTAAAAATGGATGACTTTTATGTGATTTTGTGTTTCAGTAGGGATACTCTTTTCTTGCACCACTAATTCCTGGGCGTGGTTGTTATTACTTAGTGTGTGTGTGTGTGTGTGTGTGTGTGTGTGTGTGTGTGTGTGTGTATGTGTGTTACCAGGAATCAAAAATTCCATTTATGCAAAAGAGGCATCCTTCCATCAGAAGAATACTTTATATAAATGTGAAAGTGGAGGAGGGGATAAGGCTTGCCCTTTGGCTAGCAGATTGTTTTTCATATATTTTATTATCCAACATCTCTATTTCCCAGACATCATAGATTTAGAGTTACAGTAGATCTTAGAGATCATTTAGTGTGATATTCCTTCACTTTACAGGGGTTAGAATTGAGTTCAAGGAATATGAATTGACTGGTCAAAGATCACACACATACATAAGGTGGAAAAGCCAGAGCTTGAACCAAAATCCTATAATTCACAATCTAGTACTTCACAATATCACAGTATTCTCTTCATACTTTCATTATTCTTTCACATATTAAAATCAACAAGGATAAAATCTGACAGTGTATTACACAGCTAGTCATTTTTAAGATGACTTTACTTCATAGGATCTAGCTCTCACTGATTTTCAAGTAGTAATTCTTGTTCTCTTTTTTACCTTGTCTCCATGTTCTGTTGATGAGGACTGGAAGGGGGTGATGAGACTCCCGCAAAGACCAGAGTACCAGGGGCAGGTTGCCTGGAATGAATTTGCAGACCCAAACATTGTTGAAGTCAAGGTAAAGATTTATTATGCTTTTCAGCAGGCAAGAATTCTTAGGGAAACTGCTACCTTAGAGGGGTACAGGTAAAATTTATATAAGATATTCTATTGTATCACTTGTGCCAAATATGCTAACTAGGTGTTTTGGGGAGGGATTAGGGAGTGGTTAGTTCTTAAAGGAATATGAATTTTGGTATCTACTGCACAGGTATTTTACCCACAGTTCATCAGGTTATAGCCCAAGGAGGGGCTACCTAGAGGTGAAGTTTTAGGACAGAAATATCACTAAGACAACCAATGGTCAGGGTTGACTCAGAAATAACAGGGTGCTCTCATCAATGTATTCCTAGACAACATAAATGTAAGGAAGTATACATATTTCTACGTCAAGGATACATATGATTGGTCAATTACTACTAAATGCTTTTATGACCCTGTACACAGTCTGTTCAGCCCGTACGCAGCTGGTTCAGACTAATAACTTGTATAGGTGCAGCTGGCTGCTATATCAGGAAAGGAGATAACAGTTGTTGCTAGGGCAGGCTGTGTCCTTGGGCTAGGGATAAACTGCCTGGGGTAGTATTTTGAGGCTAGGGAGAAATGTGATTTTTAAAGAGAAATGTGAATTTAGAATTGGGGCCCAAGCACAAGTACCCAAAGACCCCATCACTGTGACTCTGTGTCCTGTATCTCTGCTAGTGTGTCTCTCTTGCAATCTGTCACTCTCTCTCAATGTCTCTCAGTCTCTGTCACTCTCTCTGTCTGCTTCTTTCTTTTCTTCTGCCTTCATCTTTCTATTTTTCTCTCCATCTCCCAGTCTCTGTCTCTCTTTCTCTCCTGAGTTAATAGTCTCAAACATTTAAGATCTGTTTACATTTTTTTCTTCATAAGTAGATGGAAATTCTAGCCCTAAATTGACTTAAACAGTAAGGAAAACAAATTTATATGCTGAAAGAATTAAGATTTTGTTATTTAAAAAATCATAAAAATAAACGTTTGTAAACATATGCATATTTGTATTTTAAAAATTATGATTATGGTTGTACATAACCTCAACCAGGTTAGTGAATGATAAAGCTGGCATACAATTCACGGAAAAGGGTGATACATTTACATAATACATAGTAGGATAAATTATTATTAAGATTTCTAATAATTTTACGTTCACTCTGATTGAACAACCTATAACATTTATTATTTATGAAAGTTATTCTCTGCTGCTTTTCAATATGACTTGCATACAATAATACCTTTCTTTCATTGCACAAATATAATTGCAATTTTACACTGCATTGCTTGCTGAATTAACTTTTCATTTTCTTTAAATAAAAGAGAAGCTTATTCTATATCTTCTAAAAAAAAGATGAGAGGAAACACTTCAGGAAAATTCAATTCAGTTTTTATGAAGAGCCCAATGGAAATATATGATCAAAAAAGATGAGCATGTGTGTGACTCCAGGGAAGTCACTTAATCTCATTCAGTCTCAGTTTCCTCATTTGAAAAAACACAAATAACAGTACCAGCTTCCCAGTGTTATCGTGAGAATCAAATAAGATTTGAGATAAAGCAGTTAGCAAACCTTAAAGTGCAATAGAAATTCAATGAATATGTATGTACATATGTACATGTGTAAGTGTATATGTACATAAACATAACATATAATAGATATAACCATTATTATTATAATTTAACCTCAATCTCGATTTCAATGATAAAATTAAAGAATTGCATTAAATAAAAACAAAAAGATGAGAATGGCTCATGGCAAGAGCAAGGAATACCCACTAGTAGATGACCTATGGACTCCAGTAATACATTCACAAAGTCACGAAAACTAGATGAAGACTTCTAGCACATTGTGTGCACCCCTCTGAGTAAATTTTAGGGGAACATGTGTATGAACATTATAGGATGGGCAAGTATAGATAGACTACAATCTGCATTGTTGAAGGGAATCCCTACATCAATGACATTATAGCTTCTTTAGAGAATAGATGTTATGAGCAAAGTGCTTAATAGTAGCTGAGGGCACACTTGTGAACTATAATTGTTGCTATGTTGCAATCTGGTTGTAGAATATCTCCTTCTGTGCTTTGTGTAAAGTGACAGTGACAATCCTTTTGGATCATGCCCGTCTTTGTCTAGGCTCTTGGTTTTGAGACCTTTTACCCTGAGTGCTTGCTAAAGCTTGACAAAATGACTCACTCTTATCAGGAAGGAAGGACCTCAATCCAATCCAATCAACATTTATTAAGTACCTACAATGTATTCAGGGACTATGCCTAGTTGTGGGGATACAGAGGTTGTTGCCATTTGTCCTTCTTTCTTGAAAAGGACTTTAACATCTGGAAGGTGATTCCATGACATGCAAGTGAAATGGATTTAAGTGAGGAAGAGGTGTGCAAAGTCACCAGCCTCATATTCACCTTTGGAGCCATTTGGGTCCTATGGACAGACATAAATCAGGGCAACTGGAGATGGCTTCACTAGAAAATCTAACAATAGCAATAAGACAAGAAAAATAAATTGAAGAAATAAGCACAAGCAAAAATAAGAAATGAAAACTCACTTTTTGGAAATTCTATGACTGTATACTTAGAAAACCCTAGAGAATCAACCTAAAAATTGATTGAAATGATTACTTCAACAAAGTTGCAGACTATAAAATAAATCTACATCAGCTATCACCATTTCTGTATATTATCAACAAAATCCAGCATAAAAAAGCACAAAAAGCAATATTTTATTACTCTGTTAAAATATCTATAAAAAAGGATAAAATAAATTTGTCTGGAAGAACAGAAGGTCATTATTTTATAAGCTCTCAAGGGCAAACGAGTGTCTTTTGCCTGCTTTTTCTCCCAGCTCAGCAGTCCCTGACCTTAAGAAGTTTACAATCCAAAGGGGTAGCAACTTATACAAGAAAACAGGAAAGGGGAGGCATACTAGTCAGCGCCTGGCATGAGTCAACTTGTTTCATAAAGCTGGAAACAGACAAGGGTAGTAGATTCAAAGTGACTTGAATGGAGAGTCAAGTTTCTTCTCTATATAAAGGAAACTATTGAGAAGAGTTTGGTACTCTACCCTCCAGTCCTTGAATCACAGTGGAGAGGAGGTTGAAGGAGATGGTATCAATCACATGATTTTTTTTTTCCTCTGCTAATTTAGAGAACACATGAAAAACACAGATTCTTAATATTGGTTATTCTTTTTTTTTTACTTTTTATAGTCTCTTTTTTTTTTTAAATTTTTTAATTTTTTTAATGTTTAACAATCACTGCCATACAATTGCGATTTTATCCCTCCCCACCCACCCCCCACTACCTCCCTCCCTCCCCACGACTGCATACAATTCTGTATAGATTCTACATATACTTTCCTATTGAGTATATTTTCACTATAGTCATGCTATGTAGTCAGACTAAGATAAATGAAAGAATCCGTATAACAAATCAGAACATGATACACAAACAGATACACATACACAAACATGATCTGCTACATTATGTGAGTGACTTCCATATTTCTCTCTCTGAGTGTGGAAGGCATTTTGCCTTGAGGTCCACCATTGGGATTTTTTTTTTTTTTCAGAAGTTCTTGTGTTATTACAAAAATCTAAGTCTACCAGAAAAAACTCTCACACACTGTGGTTGTTGCTGTGCATAAAGTTCTCCTGGTTCTGCTCCTTTCACTCAGCATCAGGTCATATAAGTCCTTCCAGGCCTCTCTGAAGTCTTCTTGTTCATCATTTCTTATGGCACAATAGTACTCCATTACATTCATATACCATAATTTATTCAGCCATTCCCCAATTGATGGACATCCCCTTGACTTCCAGTTTTTGGCAACTACATAGAGTGCTGCTATAAATATTTTTGTACATGTGGGACCCTTTCCCATTTTTATGATCTCTTGAGGATATAGTCCTAGTAGCGATATTGCTGGGTCATAGGGTATGCACATTTTTGTAGCCCTTTGGGCATAGTTCCAAATTGCTCTCCAGAATGGTTGGATGCGCTCACAGCTCCACCAACAATGAATTAGTGTTCCAACTCTCCCACATCCTCTCCAGCATTTATCATTTTCTTGTTCTGTCATGTTTGCCAATCTTATAGGTGTGATGTGGTACCTCAGAGTTGTTTTGATTTGCATCTCTCTAACCAATAGTGATTTAGAGCATTTTTTCATATGATTATAGATAGCTTTAATTTCTTCCTCTGAAAATTGCCTGTTCATATCCTTTGACCATTTATCAATAATATTGGTTATTCTTCCAGTGAAACATAGACACCAAGCCATGAAGGAAACTTTACAGACAAGAGTCTTCAATGCTGTATAGTCAAAAACCTTATAGTCTTTTAGCGCACATTGGATGTGCAACCAATACACACATGAGAAATACACATTTCTTGGTTAAATATATGTAATATAAAGAATTATTGTTACAAAGGAGGAAGATACCCTTAGTAGATGCCAGACTTCACTCTTAATCCACAATCCCAATAGCCATAGTTTACCATGACTCTCCTAAAAATCCTCTAGTCCACAACTTTAATTTTTCTTTCACTTGGCCTACTTTCCCATCGTGGACTTCTAAACTTCCAGATTTGCCATAAATAGGTTACTGGACAAATTATGTTCTTACTCTACAAATTGTTGGTAACAATTTCTTTTTATAAATTATAGTGGTATTTTCAATACAATGGTAACATAAACTCAATTTAATACAACTGTATTGCCCTCCCCCACCAAAAAAAAACTTAAAGAACTTTTTAAGTAATTGTAGTAATATTAAATATTGAGGGTAGAAAAGTTTTCTGTATAAGTTCCTATAAGAGAAATACTTTCATTTCTTTGTTTTTGTTTGTTTGTTTTCATTTGTTTCTTTTATGATCAGGGAATATCATTTAACAAAGTTTTACATTTTGATTTAAAATGGGTTAGAGGAGGTTTTCAAAATGAGGGAGAAAAATAACACAAAACTAAGTCTTGAAGTTATGGAATGTGGAACCTCAAATTGTTAATAGTTCCATCATTTTTTTTCAATTCCAGAAACAGATGATTCTTCAATAGACTGAGCTCCAAAACTCAGGATTTCAGGAAACAAATTTTAGAGACTTATTTTATCTCCAGATCTCTCTCTAGAGTAACAAGAACCCACAGTGCCCTTGCCCTCATGCAATTCACCACTCAATCAGCATATCATTATAATAATAACATCAACATAATTACATAAAAATGAAGAAAAAATAGTATGATAGCATAAGCAAAGCAAAAAATAAATAAGACAGTTGGAACAGTAGATAACGCAATGGGCTTGGAGTGAGGAAAATCTGAATTGAAATATGTCCTGAGATATTTACTAGCTGGGCATGATGTGAAGCCTCTATTTGACTCAGTTTTCTCATTTTTAAGGTGGGCATAATAATCTTTAAGGATTGTTGTGAGAATCAAATGAGATTGTATTTTAAAAGTGTTTTGCACACTGCATGACACACAGTAGGCACTATATAAATGCTAGCTATTAGTGCCATCATAAGCATTTATTAATAGGAGTTGTAGTACCAGTACAATGCAATAAGAACAAAAAAGACATTTTTATGTTTTAAAAAATGATCTAAGGAAATGTAAAGAAAAGAGAGTGAGAATTCATCTGGAACTATTTGAATGTACTTCAAAGAGAAGTGTGAAAGGAATGTTTCCTGAGTTTGGAAGTGTCTATGAGTAAGACATAAAATCAAGAGCAGGCAGTACAAATATAGGGCAATGCTACTAGTCCATTTCTGTTCATATATAGAATATCTAAAAGATAGGAGTATGGAAAATAACTAGATGGGTAATTCATAGAAGTTCTTGAACTTTAAGAGAAATGTATCCCAGTATCCTATAGAGGCACAAGGGAGCCCCAAAAGGTTTCTAAGCCAAAGGCTAACTATTATATTCAAGCAAATGTAATAAGAAGACAAGTTTGCCATGGTTGAAAGATTAGAGAGGGGAATAACTAGTAGATGCAACAATTTCTAATTTCCTTTATTATTCTTTATTAACCTATTTAAATTTTTTTATTTAGTTTTTATTTTCCCCAGTTACATATAAAAACAATTTTAGCTTTCATTTTTAAAACTTTGAGTTCAAAATTCTCTCTCTTCCTCCCTCCCTGGCCCCTTTCCTTGAGAAGTCATGTAAGTTGATATAAGTTATACATGTTTAGTCATGAAAACTATTTTTGTATTAGTCATGTTATAAAAGATAACAGAGCAAAAAACCCTCAGGAATAATAAAGGAAAAAAGAGTATGTTTCATTCTGTATTCAGACACCATCAGTTCTTTCTCAGAGGATGGATTACATTTTTCATTACAAGTCCTTCAGAGTTGTCTTGGATCATTTTATTGCTGTGGTTAGCTAAGTCATTCACAACTGACCATGTTGCAATATTGCTGTCAATTTGTACACAGGAGATTTCACAGATTTCACTGTATCAGCCCATGCAAGTCTTTCCAGGTTTTTCTGAAATCATCCTGCTCATCATTTCTTATACCACAATAGTATTTCATTACTTTCATATACAACTTGTTCAGCCATTCCCCAATGGATGAGTATCCCCCTTAATTTTCAATTCTTTGCCACCAGAAAAAAAAAACTGCTATAAATATTTTTGTACATATAAATCACTTTTCTTTTTCTTTTTTTATTATTTCTTTTGGGATACAGACCTCGTAGTGGTATTGCTAGCTCAAAGGGTATACATGATTTTAAAGCACATTAGGTGTACTTCAAAATTGCTCTACAGAATGGTTGAATCAGTTGACAACTTTACCAACAGAGCATTAATGCCTCATTTTTTTTTCCATATCCCCTCCACCATTTGTCATTTTCCTTTTCTGTCCTATTAGCAAAGCTACTATGTATGTTGTTAGTACCTCAGAATTGCTTTAATTTGCATTTCTCCAATCAATAGTGACAGTTTCTTAAGAAAAATATTGGCTTCCTTCTTTAAATGGTCTCTAATATAAGTAGTATTTTAAAGAAATCATTACAGACATTTCTAAAATAACATTTTTCTGTTGTCTGTCTCAGGAACTCATGAGAATATATGGTTATTGATTTAGCACCAGAATGGTAATCCTAGTGAAACTCATAATACTACAGGTGAATAAAAGGAGATCCAAAGCAAAGTGCCTATCTAAGGTCTCACATTAAGGGAAAGGGCAAGGATCTGAACCTATGTCCACACACTCTAAATCTATAATTCATTTTGTTAAAACACATTGATAGTTAAAATTATCTTTTTTGAAAACCAAATTTCAAAAATACTTTCATTTACTTACTTTCTTTTTAAAAAATATTTATTTTTACATTTTTAAATTGAGATGCAAATTCTCTTCCTCCCTTCCTTTCCTCTCTGTTACACATTGAGGTCAGAAAATATTAAAAATTATGCATGTAAAATAATGCAAAATGTATTTATATATTATCTATAACACAAAAGAGTTTAAAAAAATAGAATACACAAAGTTCATCAATTCTCTCACCAGAGGAGAATAACATTTTCTATCATTAGTCTTAATTTATTGTGTTGATCAGAATAGCTAAGTATTTCACAGTTTACAAAATTACGATTAGCTATTACTATGTACAACACTGTCCTGGTTATACACAATTCACTTTGTAACAGTTCATATTGGTGTTCCCAGGTTTTTCTAAAATCATTCCCCATGTAATCTTTTAAAAATCCTATTTGATATTTTATTTTTCTCAATTAAATGTTAAAACAATTTTAGTACTTTTTTTAAATTTCAGTTCCAAGTTCTCTCCTTCCCTCTCCCCCGCCCCACTGAGAAAGAAAGCAGTTTAACATAGGTTATACATGTGTACTCATGCAAAACAAATTTCCATGGAAGTTGATCTGTGAGAGAAAATAGACAAAAAAGAAGAAAAATAAAGGGAAGAAAAATTTTCTTTGATCCATATTAAGGCTCTATCAGTTATTTCTCACCTTTATGATGGAAGGCTGCATCTTCCATCATAAGTTCTATAAAATTATCTTGGATCTTTGTACTGCAGAACACAACTCACTTATTCAGAGACCACCATAAAATATTGCTGTTACTCTGTACAGTGTTCACTTCATTTTGCTCATTTTACTTTGCATCAGTTCATGTACGTCTTTCTGTGTTTTTCTGAGAGTATCATGTTTATCATTTCTTAAAACAAAGAAGTATTGCATCATAATCATATACAACAATTTGTTCAGGTGTTTCCCGACTAATGAATACTCCCTTAATTTCCAATTATCTGCTACCACTAAAAGAGTTGCTCTACATATTTTTATATAAAAAGGTCCTTTCTTTTGGGGTTTTTTTTTTTTTGTATATCTCTTCAGAATACAGATCCAATAGAGCCATTACTTGGTCACATGGTATACATGGATTTATAGACCTTTAGGCATAATTCCAAATTATTCTCCAGAATGGTGCAGTACACAACTTCTCTAATAACACATTGATATTTTACCTTTTCCACGTCTCCTCTAATATATATCATTATATTTTTCTGTGATATTAGCCAATATGGAAAGTTGGAGGTAGTATCTCAGAGTTGTTTAAATTTTAATTTCTCTCATCAACAGTGATCTAGAACATTTGTTATATGCCTGCGGATATCTCTGATTTCTTTTTCTGAAAACTGCCTATTCATATCCTTTGACAAATTGTCAATTGAGTAATGGCTCTTATTTCTCTAAATTTGACTCAGTTTTCTATGTTTCAGAAATGAAGTCTTTATCAATGAAACTCACTATATTTTTTTCCAGTATTCTTACCAGCTATGTATTTCTGTCCATTCTGTTTCTCCCCTGTTTCTCCTACTATCTCATTCCTTTTACCCAGTCCAAAAATGTTTTATTTCCGACTTTTACTTCCAAATTGCCCTCCCTTCTGTCAGCTCCCCCAGCCCCTTCACTTAATCCCTTTCCTTCCTACTTTCCTATATGGTAATATAGATTTCCTTGCTCAATTAAGTGTGTTTATGTAATATTAATGGAAAAGGAAGATCTTCTCTGTCCATTAATAGGCCTATGTGACCTGCTTTGAGCTCTGGCCCAGCTCACAGGTGTGATACAGTCTGAGTCACATAGAGCCCATTGGGAAAAGGGAGGCCTAATGGAAAAGAAGGCCTAAGAGAAAAGAATGCTAGAGAGTGTGAGACATGGAGAGAGAGAGAGAGAGAGAGAGAGAGAGAGAGAGAGAGAGAGAGAGAGAGAGAGAGAGAGAGAGAGAGAGAGAGAGAGCGCACTGGCAAAAAGTAATGCAGAACGAAGGGAGGAACTTGTCTAGCAGAATTACTTGTGGGGAGGCCTAATGGAAAGCATGTTTTGAGTGGGCACTCCTTAGATTGCGATGAGTACTTTACTACATCTTGCCTTCTGCTGTCCTAATAGTGATGCTCCAAATAAATATTTTGTTTTTTTCTTGGAGGAAGAAAGTTTATTATATTTTGTGAATCTACCCTGGGAATACATATGCATATTCATAGCAGCTGCTATGGGTATCACATTGGTGTGGCAGTTTATTATTCTTTCTGTGAGTCAGTTCTGATGAGAGTAAGGTTTATGTGCTCCCCTCCCTGTTTGTATCCATTTCCCCATTCACTGGAAAATTTCTTTTAGGCCTCTTTTATGTCAGAAAATTTATCTCATTCCACCTTTGCAGTTAACCTTCTCCTAGTACATTCTTCTTTCTCATTCCTTAATATTACTTTTTTTAGATTATCACATCATCATATTCAACTGACACCTCTGTTTTTTTAAAACCTGGGTTTACTCCTTCTAACTTCTCTAATTATAAGAAAAAATTTATGGATCATAAATAACATTTTCCAATGAGGAATATAGAGTTTAACCTTAACAAATCCTTAATGATTTCTCTTTCCTGCTTACCTTTCTTCTTTTGCATCTTGTATTTGAAAATCAAATTTTCTCTTCAGCTTAGGTCTGTTCATCAGGAATGTTTGAAAATTCTTTCTTTCAATGAATGTCCATTCCTTGCACAGCCCCTCCCTCACTCAAAACAGAGTCATGTGCAAGTACTGTCATCATTTCTCTGAAAGCATAGTCTTCTTTGACAATGAAGGATGAACACAATCCATTCCTTCCCCACTCACCCCAGAACAATTACAGTTAGTTTTTCTGGGAAGGTGATTCTTGATTGTAATCCAAGCTCTTTTGTCCTCCTGGAATATTTTATTCCAAGGCCTCTGATCCTTTAAGGTAGAAACTGTGAAATCTTGTGTTATCTTGATTGTGGTTCCACAACATTTGAATTGTCCCCTCTTGGTTACTTGCAGCATTTTCTCCTCTATGTGGAAGATCTGGAATTTGACTACAATATTCCTGAGAGTTTTCATTTGGGATTATCTTTCATGAGGTGACAGGTAGATTATTTCAATTTTTATTTTACCTTCTGGCTCTCAAATAAGAGGGTAGTTTTCATTGATAATTTCTTGAAAGATAATGTTTAAGCTCTTTTTTTTTTTATCATGACTTCCAAGTAGTCCAATAATTCAAAAATTATCTATCAGGGTCGAGGAGGGGGGTGAGGAGTGAAGATGGTTCAGAAAAACCAGAAAGTTAGCTGAGATCTCCCCAGAAACGATGATTAATCAAGCCTCTAAATGGATTCAGGAGAAGTAGATCCCACAGAAAGATGAAGTGAAACAATTTTCCAGCATACAACTTAGAAGGACTACAGGAAAGTTCTGTCTCTCTGGAATAAAAGAGGAGTATGACCCCACATAGATGGTTTCCAGGCAAGCCAGAGAGAAACACTTAGCCATATCACCAATCACTAACTGAATGCCCTCCATCTTGGCTCAGCAGGTCAGCAGTTAGACCACCAGGTTCAGCACAGAAGTTCAATTGTGAACCCCAGAAGAATGACAAAACTGAGGTTACTAGACCAGGCCAACCTCCAAAATGGTGGGCAAGCCATAAGCATGATCTTGGCTGAGACTTCTGCATGGGAACCTAGTGACTAGGTCCCTTGTCCCTAGGATAAGAAGCTTGAGACAGTACCCTTTATGCCGTAGGAGCAGAGTTCAACTTAAAAAGTAACTAAATAGGCTGAAAATGATTAAGAAATAGAAAATAGACATGACCATAGAAAGCTACTTGAACATCAGGGAAGATACAAGCACTAACTCAGAAGAGGACGACAATGTCAAAATAACTACATATGAAACTTCAAAAAGGAATATGAATTCATTTCAAACAACAAAAGTCCTCTTATAAGAGCTCCAAAAGTATTTTAAAAATCAAATAAGAGAGATAGGAGAAAACTGGGAAGAGAAATGAGAGTTACACTAGTGAACTGTGAAAAAAAAGTCAATAGCTTGGAAAAGGAAGCACAAAAATTGACTGTACAAAGATATCTCCATTAGAAGTGGAATTGAGGGGAGCCAAGATGGAATAAGCAATAAACCATTGCAACTCTCCCATACTCTCTTCCAAACAATAATGAAGTAGAGACTAAAAATAAATCCTAGAACAGCAGAACCAGCAAATAGATGAGGTGAAATAGTCTTTAGGCTCCAAATCTTGGAAGATAGTCAAGGAAAATCCATTTCACTGAGGTGAAAGGGGAGCATGATCCCAGACAGGTATTCCAGCAAGTCCCACCTCAGCGAAGTAGCAGGAGATTCTGAGCTCCAATGTGCTGAAACAAGCAAACTCCAACATCAGGCTCCTCCACATATCTTGACATAACTAGGGGAACCAACAGATTCTAGTTCTGAGAACCACCACATGCTTCAGTGCAGCCCTGGGCAAATAGGCAGCCTCCAGTGGCCAGACCTCTACATGCTCAGCGCAGACCTGGACAAAGTGGAAGATGCCTACTATATGAGTGCCTAAGCAAATAGACAGCTGCCAGCTATCACTGGTCCAGATAAATGTCAGCATAATCCCAATAAAAAGGTAGCCTCTAAAGGCCTAAACTCAGGTGCTACAAGGTAGAAACTGAGAAATGCGAAAAGACCCACTGGCCTCAGCACATGCCAGACATAAACACTGAGACCCCAGCTCTGTACCAAGTAAGCTTCCAGAACTCTATGTCCTCCATTAACAATAGCCAGCCTTCATTCCATCCCCTCAGGATAGCACCAGACACAAGGGCAAATAATGGTAATTTGAATGGGGAGATCTTTCCCATTAATTAATAGGCCCATGTGACCTGCTTAAGTTACGTAAGTGACTTAAAGCTGAGTCACATGAGTCTGACTCACATGGAGCCTGTGGTAGGACGAGTTTGTTGAATGGGTAGAAAAGGAAGGGCAGAACAGGAAGAGGCAGAGAGAGGGCAGAGTGAGAAGAAACTGGTCGAGTCTAATCAGAGCTGGGAAGGATGCAGGCAAAGAGACATCTGGCTAGCTTGAGTGAAAGAACTTGTTTGGGATTTTGTTTAAGGAGGCCTGATTGTGATTTGCATAATGGAGTGAGTTTGTGGGAAGCTTAACAAGAGGAAATCTTGGGGATGGTGTCCTCTGCATTGTTACTGTGCATGGATTTTTGTTCCTATGATGGATTTGGCTTTCTGGTGTCTGAATAACTGTTTGGTTCTGTCTTCCATAAGGAGAGTGTATTGTATTTCACAATTCAGAATTGCTCCTGCATATTTATGTCTGCTGTAGGCACTGGGAATATCATGTTGGCACTATTGATGGTGACAAGGATAGGATTGCAAAATAACAGAGTTCTATTTGGAGACAGAAAAGCAGAGGAAACAGAGGAAGAAATGGATGTCCCAGGGTGGAAGGATTTGTTTTATTTCTCCTGAGCAAGAGAATGGACTAAAGACATGGAACTCTGTGAAAACTGGAAACCAAGGCTGCAGAAGGGAGAACTCAGAGACTTAGAAAGATGTTTGCAGGGAATACCAATAGAACCAGGGAAAGAAATGGCAGCATTGTGTAGGAAAGGCTAGACCTTGCTAACATAGTATCAAATTATATGTAAAAACAGAGACAAGTTGCTGGAGAAGAAGACTCAAGTGGAAAGGGAGTTTTCATGAGAGGTTTTTGGGTTTTTTTATGCTACAGCATTCAAACTCTCCTTTAGAAGAGAAAGCTGGAGGGTCTCAGGTGATAGAAGTAAAAGCTGCTCTTAACATGGATGTGTGGGCACCTTCTCAGGCAGAAGCAAAACAGAAAAATCAATAGGGTCACACAGTGTTTGGGGAGGTAATTGAGGATTTTACTCAGCAGGAGGTCACAGATATTTTGAGTTGACTCAGCCAAAGGAAGGGAAAATCATTGGTACCTTGGATGGTGAGAATCAGTAAAAAAGACAAATTACCATGAGGGAGAAGAGTAAATAGCCAGAGGATTCAAAGTCAGAATAGACTGACAAGAAAAGAATATTTTCACTGCTCTATTGAGATCAGAGGTAGATTTTGTAAGAATAGATGCCATTCCAACTAATGAACCACATAAACTGTATTGAAGAAAGAAGCTTGATTTTATACTGAGCAGGGAAGTGGGAACTACCCCCTGAAGATCCCCCTGAAACATTGTATCCAAGTTCATCACACCTGCAGTGAGAATAGGAAATTGATCTGGTCCCAGCTCAATTTAAAGAAAGTATACCTCTAACCAGAATGATGACTCTCAAACTGCAAATTAGAAAACAGTAAACAACAGTGAATGTTAGTGGGTTCATGGACTCCAGAAGCATAGCTCAACCTATCTACCTTGCTTCTGGTTGCTTTCTCCTTGTTTCTTTTTGACTTTTTGTCTGTTCACCTTGTTTGTCAGATTTGTTTTCTGCAGGTTTAATACCCTCCATCTGCAGATGCCTGATTGCTTAAGCTGGTTGTCACTACTTTTCCTCAACTGCAATGTGTCACTCCTGGACCTGGTTGTTGACCAACCTTTGGATGCCAGCTAAAGAACTAACCCCTCAAATGGAACCCTTTGGCACAGGAGCGGCTCTACATCCAATTTCAGCAGGAAGTAGTTATGGAAGAAGAGACCTTCACCCCTTACTCCAAGATTTTGGTCCCCATTCATTTGAGGGAAATATGATGATGTGCTTGTACTCAAGTCTCACCCTAAGATATGTGCTTATTTTCTATTATTCCTGTTACAATTCTGTTGCTACCAGTTTCCCCACCTACCTATGTAATGAATATGAAAGATTTGGGGGCTATATGTAACAGTATTTTAAATGGGGAGATCTTTCTCATTCATTAATAGGCCCATGCAACCTGCCTAGGTCACATGGAATTCTGACTCACATGAGTCTGAGTCAAATGGACACTGTGGTAGGAGGAATTTACTGAATGAATGGAAAAGGAAGGGTGGAGCAGGAAGGAGCAGAGTTGTAGCACAGCCATAATAACTCTTTACAAATTAGAATTTGGCAAGTGGAAGCTGATGATTCTGTCTGACATCAAGAATAAGTCAAACAAATCAGAAGAATAAAAAAAAATAGAAGAAACTATAAAATCTCTCACTGGAAAACAAACAAACAAACAAACAAAAAAACCACCTGAAGTGGAAAATAGATCCAGGAGAGAACATTTAAGAGTTAGTGAACTACCTGAAAACCATCAACCACAACAACAACAAAATCTAGGCAGGATTTTCAAAAAAATAATCAAGGAGAATTTCCCGATATACTACCGGTAGGTAAAACAGTCATTGAAAGAATCCAATAATCACCACGTGAAAGAGATCTCAAAATTAAAACTTTAAGGAATATTGTAGTGAAACTCCAGGGCTTTCAGATCAAGGAGAAATACCACAATCAACCAGAAGGAAACAATGCAAATATCAAGGAGCCACAGTCAGGGTTACACAGAACTTAGCAACTTCTACCTTAAAGTATCAGAGAGTTTGTAATATTATATTGCAGAAGGCAAAAGTGCTTGGATTATAGCCAAGAATAGATGCTCCAGTGAAACTCAGCATAATCTTTCTGGGGACATGATGAATATTTAATGAAAGAGGGAACTTTTAAACTTTCTGGATGAAAAGACCACAGCTGGACCAAAAATTCAATATAGAATTTTTCTTCAAATAGAAGACTGGAGAGAAGCATAAAAAGGTAAATAGGAAAGGAAAAAAAATATTATTCAATAAAGTTAAACTGTTTACATCCATACACGGATGTGTACAACTCTTGAGTTTATTAGGGCAGTTAGAGGGAGTATACATAAATACAGGATTTAGATATAAGTTAATTTTGAAGTAATGATATAAAAAATTTAAATGGTGAAAATAAAGATCTCACTGGGAGAAGAGAAAAGGCTGAGGCAAAGTAAGATAAATTGTATCACATGAAGAGGCACAAAAGACCTACCATAGACAACGAAGCTGTATCAATAATAAACATATATGCACCAAGTAGTATAGCATCTAAATTCTTAGAGGAGAAGTTAAGAGTGTGACAGGAAGAAATAAACAGCAGAATTATACTAGTGGGGCACCTCAACCTGCCACTCCCAGAACTACATAAATCTAACCACAAAATAATCAAGATTGAAATTAAGGAAGTAAATAGATCTTTAGAAAAAGTAGATATGATGGAACTCTAAATAAAAAATGAATGGGAATTGATTGGAATATGCTTTTTTTTTCTCAGTAGTACATACTATATCTACACAAAAAATTGACCATGTACTGTGGCATCAGTTCCTCACAAGCAAAAGCAGAAAGGCAGAAATGTTAAATGCATCTTTTTTAGATCATTATATAATAAAATTTATATGGAATAAATTTTCATGGAAAGACAGACTAAAAATTAAGTAGAAACTAAATAAGCTAATCCTAAAGAATGAGTGCATCAAACAACAAATCATAGAAACAATCAATAACTTCATCCAAGAGAAGGACAATAATGAGACAAAATGCCAAAATTTATTGGAAGTAGACAATGCAGTACGTGGAGGAAATTTCATATCTCTAAATGCTTACATGAGTAAAATAAAGAAATGGGAGATCACTAAATTGGAATGCAACTAAAAAAAGCTAGAAAAAGAACAAATCAAAAATCTCCAATTAAATT